>NW_027507192.1:0-78826 GCF_052324685.1 Brachyhypopomus gauderio | reverse complement strand
AAACGCTGTTTGAACGCCTTAATGCAAGCCTTACCTACTTGTTAGGAAATGCATGTGTAACATTACAAACATGATAAAACAGCTTGTTATCACATCCAAACACTGTTTTGGAACAAAATATGAGTTTTCAGTTCATTCTTCAAAAGTTGCACTTTTGCCACAAGTTATGCTCAGAAACACTGTTTAGAGCTCTTACAACGCCAGCAAACGCTGTTTTGAACGCCTTAATGCAAGCCTTACCTACTTGTTAGGAAATGCATGTGTAACATTACAAACATGATAAAAACAGCTTGTTATCACATCCAAACACTGTTTTAGAACAAAATATGAGTTTTCAGTTCATTCTTCAAAAGTTGCACTTTTGCTCCAAGTTATGCTCAGAAACACTGTTTAGAGCGCTTACAGCGCCAGCAAACGCTGTTTTGAACGCCTTAATGCAAGCCTTACCTACTTGTTAGGAAATGCATGTGTAACATTACAAACATGATAAAACAGCTTGTTATCACATCCAAACACTGTTTTAGAACAAAATATGAGTTTTCAGTTCATTCTTCAAAAGTTGCACTTTTGCTCCAAGTTATGCTCAGAAACACTGTTTAGAGCGCTTACAGCGCCAGCAAACGCTGTTTTGAACGCCTTAATACAAGACTTACTACTTGTTTGGAAATGCATGTGTAACATTACAAACATGATAAAACAGCTTGTTATCACATCCAAACACTGTTTTAGAACAAAATATGAGTTTTCAGTTCATTCTTCAAAAGTTGCACTTTTGCTCCAAGTTATGCTCAGAAACACTGTTTAGAGCGCTTACAGCGCCAGCAAACGCTGTTTTGAACGCCTTAATGCAAGACTTACTACTTGTTAGAAAATGGATGTGTAACATTACAAACATGATAAAACAGCTTGTTATCACATCCAAACACTGTTTTCATTCAAAATATGAGTTTTCTTTTCATTCTTCAAAAGTTGCACTTTTGCCACAAGTTATGCTCAGAAACACTGTTTAGAGCTCTTACAACGCCAGCAAACGCTGTTTTGAACGCCTTAATGCAAGCCTTACTACTTGTTAGGAAATGCATGTGTAACATTACAAACATGATAAAACAGCTTGTTATCACATCCAAACACTGTTTTGGAACAAAATATGAGTTTTCAGTTCATTCTTCAAAAGTTGCACTTTTGCCACAAGTTATGCTCAGAAACACTGTTTAGAGCTCTTACAACGCCAGCAAACGCTGTTTTGAACGCCTTAATGCAAGACTTACTACTTGTTAGAAAATGGATGTGTAACATTACAAACATGATAAAACAGCTTGTTATCACATCCAAACACTGTTTTCATTCAAAATATGAGTTTTCTTTTCATTCTTCAAAAGTTGCACTTTTGCCACAAGTTATGCTCAGAAACACTGTTTAGAGCTCTTACAACGCCAGCAAACGCTGTTTTGAACGCCTTAATGCAAGACTTACTACTTGTTAGAAAATGGATGTGTAACATTACAAACATGATAAAACAGCTTGTTATCACATCCAAACACTGTTTTGGAACAAAATATGAGTTTTCAGTTCATTCTTCAAAAGTTGCACTTTTGCTCCAAGTTATGCTCAGAAACACTGTTTAGAGCGCTTACAGCGCCAGCAAACGCTGTTTTGAACGCCTTAATGCAAGACTTACTACTTGTTAGAAAATGGATGTGTAACATTACAAACATGATAAAACAGCTTGTTATCACATCCAAACACTGTTTTCATTCAAAATATGAGTTTTCTTTTCATTCTTCAAAAGTTGCACTTTTGCCACAAGTTATGCTCAGAAACACTGTTTAGAGCTCTTACAACGCCAGCAAACACTGTTTTGAACGCCTTAATGCAAGCCTTACTACTTGTTAGGAAATGCATGTGTAACATTACAAACATGATAAAACAGCTTGTTATCACATCCAAACACTGTTTTGGAACAAAATATGAGTTTTCAGTTCATTCTTCAAAAGTTGCACTTTTGCTCCAAGTTATGCTCAGAAACACTGTTTAGAGCTCTTACAACGCCAGCAAACGCTGTTTTGAACGCCTTAATGCAAGCCTTACCTACTTGTTAGGAAATGCATGTGTAACATTACAAACATGATAAAACAGCTTGTTATCACATCCAAACACTGTTTTAGAACAAAATATGAGTTTTCAGTTCATTCTTCAAAAGTTGCACTTTTGCTCCAAGTTATGCTCAGAAACACTGTTTAGAGCGCTTACAGCGCCAGCAAACGCTGTTTTGAACGCCTTAATGCAAGCCTTACCTACTTGTTAGGAAATGCATGTGTAACATTACAAACATGATAAAACAGCTTGTTATCACATCCAAACACTGTTTTAGAACAAAATATGAGTTTTCAGTTCATTCTTCAAAAGTTGCACTTTTGCTCCAAGTTATGCTCAGAAACACTGTTTAGAGCGCTTACAGCGCCAGCAAACGCTGTTTTGAACGCCTTAATGCAAGACTTACTACTTGTTAGAAAATGGATGTGTAACATTACAAACATGATAAAACAGCTTGTTATCACATCCAAACACTGTTTTCATTCAAAATATGAGTTTTCTTTTCATTCTTCAAAAGTTGCACTTTTGCCACAAGTTATGCTCAGAAACACTGTTTAGAGCTCTTACAACGCCAGCAAACGCTGTTTTGAACGCCTTAATGCAAGACTTACTACTTGTTAGAAAATGGATGTGTAACATTACAAACATGATAAAACAGCTTGTTATCACATCCAAACACTGTTTTGGAACAAAATATGAGTTTTCAGTTCATTCTTCAAAAGTTGCACTTTTGCTCCAAGTTATGCTCAGAAACACTGTTTAGAGCTCTTACAACGCCAGCAAACGCTGTTTTGAACGCCTTAATGCAAGCCTTACCTACTTGTTAGGAAATGCATGTGTAACATTACAAACATGATAAAACAGCTTGTTATCACATCCAAACACTGTTTTAGAACAAAATATGAGTTTTCAGTTCATTCTTCAAAAGTTGCACTTTTGCTCCAAGTTATGCTCAGAAACACTGTTTAGAGCGCTTACAGCGCCAGCAAACGCTGTTTTGAACGCCTTAATGCAAGCCTTACCTACTTGTTAGGAAATGCATGTGTAACATTACAAACATGATAAAACAGCTTGTTATCACATCCAAACACTGTTTTGGAACAAAATATGAGTTTTCAGTTCATTCTTCAAAAGTTGCACTTTTGCCACAAGTTATGCTCAGAAACACTGTTTAGAGCTCTTACAACGCCAGCAAGCGCTGTTTTGAACGCCTTAATGCAAGCCTTACCTACTTGTTAGGAAATGCATGTGTAACATTACAAACATGATAAAACAGCTTGTTATCACATCCAAACACTGTTTTAGAACAAAATATGAGTTTTCAGTTCATTCTTCAAAAGTTGCACTTTTGCTCCAAGTTATGCTCAGAAACACTGTTTAGAGCGCTTACAGCGCCAGCAAACGCTGTTTTGAACGCCTTAATGCAAGCCTTACCTACTTGTTAGGAAATGCATGTGTAACATTACAAACATGATAAAACAGCTTGTTATCACATCCAAACACTGTTTTAGAACAAAATATGAGTTTTCAGTTCATTCTTCAAAAGTTGCACTTTTGCTCCAAGTTATGCTCAGAAACACTGTTTAGAGCGCTTACAGCGCCAGCAAACGCTGTTTTGAACGCCTTAATACAAGACTTACTACTTGTTTGGAAATGCATGTGTAACATTACAAACATGATAAAACAGCTTGTTATCACATCCAAACACTGTTTTAGAACAAAATATGAGTTTTCAGTTCATTCTTCAAAAGTTGCACTTTTGCTCCAAGTTATGCTCAGAAACACTGTTTAGAGCGCTTACAGCGCCAGCAAACGCTGTTTTGAACGCCTTAATGCAAGACTTACTACTTGTTAGAAAATGGATGTGTAACATTACAAACATGATAAAACAGCTTGTTATCACATCCAAACACTGTTTTCATTCAAAATATGAGTTTTCTTTTCATTCTTCAAAAGTTGCACTTTTGCCACAAGTTATGCTCAGAAACACTGTTTAGAGCTCTTACAACGCCAGCAAACGCTGTTTTGAACGCCTTAATGCAAGCCTTACTACTTGTTAGGAAATGCATGTGTAACATTACAAACATGATAAAACAGCTTGTTATCACATCCAAACACTGTTTTGGAACAAAATATGAGTTTTCAGTTCATTCTTCAAAAGTTGCACTTTTGCCACAAGTTATGCTCAGAAACACTGTTTAGAGCTCTTACAACGCCAGCAAACGCTGTTTTGAACGCCTTAATGCAAGACTTACTACTTGTTAGAAAATGGATGTGTAACATTACAAACATGATAAAACAGCTTGTTATCACATCCAAACACTGTTTTCATTCAAAATATGAGTTTTCTTTTCATTCTTCAAAAGTTGCACTTTTGCCACAAGTTATGCTCAGAAACACTGTTTAGAGCTCTTACAACGCCAGCAAACGCTGTTTTGAACGCCTTAATGCAAGACTTACTACTTGTTAGAAAATGGATGTGTAACATTACAAACATGATAAAACAGCTTGTTATCACATCCAAACACTGTTTTGGAACAAAATATGAGTTTTCAGTTCATTCTTCAAAAGTTGCACTTTTGCTCCAAGTTATGCTCAGAAACACTGTTTAGAGCGCTTACAGCGCCAGCAAACGCTGTTTTGAACGCCTTAATGCAAGACTTACTACTTGTTAGAAAATGGATGTGTAACATTACAAACATGATAAAACAGCTTGTTATCACATCCAAACACTGTTTTCATTCAAAATATGAGTTTTCTTTTCATTCTTCAAAAGTTGCACTTTTGCCACAAGTTATGCTCAGAAACACTGTTTAGAGCTCTTACAACGCCAGCAAACACTGTTTTGAACGCCTTAATGCAAGCCTTACTACTTGTTAGGAAATGCATGTGTAACATTACAAACATGATAAAACAGCTTGTTATCACATCCAAACACTGTTTTGGAACAAAATATGAGTTTTCAGTTCATTCTTCAAAAGTTGCACTTTTGCTCCAAGTTATGCTCAGAAACACTGTTTAGAGCTCTTACAACGCCAGCAAACGCTGTTTTGAACGCCTTAATGCAAGCCTTACCTACTTGTTAGGAAATGCATGTGTAACATTACAAACATGATAAAACAGCTTGTTATCACATCCAAACACTGTTTTAGAACAAAATATGAGTTTTCAGTTCATTCTTCAAAAGTTGCACTTTTGCTCCAAGTTATGCTCAGAAACACTGTTTAGAGCGCTTACAGCGCCAGCAAACGCTGTTTTGAACGCCTTAATGCAAGCCTTACCTACTTGTTAGGAAATGCATGTGTAACATTACAAACATGATAAAACAGCTTGTTATCACATCCAAACACTGTTTTAGAACAAAATATGAGTTTTCAGTTCATTCTTCAAAAGTTGCACTTTTGCTCCAAGTTATGCTCAGAAACACTGTTTAGAGCGCTTACAGCGCCAGCAAACGCTGTTTTGAACGCCTTAATGCAAGACTTACTACTTGTTAGAAAATGGATGTGTAACATTACAAACATGATAAAACAGCTTGTTATCACATCCAAACACTGTTTTAGAACAAAATATGAGTTTTCAGTTCATTCTTCAAAAGTTGCACTTTTGCTCCAAGTTATGCTCAGAAACACTGTTTAGAGCGCTTACAGCGCCAGCAAACGCTGTTTTGAACGCCTTAATGCAAGACTTACTACTTGTTAGAAAATGGATGTGTAACATTACAAACATGATAAAACAGCTTGTTATCACATCCAAACACTGTTTTCATTCAAAATATGAGTTTTCTTTTCATTCTTCAAAAGTTGCACTTTTGCCACAAGTTATGCTCAGAAACACTGTTTAGAGCTCTTACAACGCCAGCAAACGCTGTTTTGAACGCCTTAATGCAAGACTTACTACTTGTTAGAAAATGGATGTGTAACATTACAAACATGATAAAACAGCTTGTTATCACATCCAAACACTGTTTTGGAACAAAATATGAGTTTTCAGTTCATTCTTCAAAAGTTGCACTTTTGCTCCAAGTTATGCTCAGAAACACTGTTTAGAGCTCTTACAACGCCAGCAAACGCTGTTTTGAACGCCTTAATGCAAGCCTTACCTACTTGTTAGGAAATGCATGTGTAACATTACAAACATGATAAAACAGCTTGTTATCACATCCAAACACTGTTTTAGAACAAAATATGAGTTTTCAGTTCATTCTTCAAAAGTTGCACTTTTGCTCCAAGTTATGCTCAGAAACACTGTTTAGAGCGCTTACAGCGCCAGCAAACGCTGTTTTGAACGCCTTAATGCAAGCCTTACCTACTTGTTAGGAAATGCATGTGTAACATTACAAACATGATAAAACAGCTTGTTATCACATCCAAACACTGTTTTGGAACAAAATATGAGTTTTCAGTTCATTCTTCAAAAGTTGCACTTTTGCCACAAGTTATGCTCAGAAACACTGTTTAGAGCTCTTACAACGCCAGCAAACGCTGTTTTGAACGCCTTAATGCAAGCCTTACCTACTTGTTAGGAAATGCATGTGTAACATTACAAACATGATAAAACAGCTTGTTATCACATCCAAACACTGTTTTAGAACAAAATATGAGTTTTCAGTTCATTCTTCAAAAGTTGCACTTTTGCTCCAAGTTATGCTCAGAAACACTGTTTAGAGCGCTTACAGCGCCAGCAAACGCTGTTTTGAACGCCTTAATGCAAGCCTTACCTACTTGTTAGGAAATGCATGTGTAACATTACAAACATGATAAAACAGCTTGTTATCACATCCAAACACTGTTTTAGAACAAAATATGAGTTTTCAGTTCATTCTTCAAAAGTTGCACTTTTGCTCCAAGTTATGCTCAGAAACACTGTTTAGAGCGCTTACAGCGCCAGCAAACGCTGTTTTGAACGCCTTAATACAAGACTTACTACTTGTTTGGAAATGCATGTGTAACATTACAAACATGATAAAACAGCTTGTTATCACATCCAAACACTGTTTTAGAACAAAATATGAGTTTTCAGTTCATTCTTCAAAAGTTGCACTTTTGCTCCAAGTTATGCTCAGAAACACTGTTTAGAGCGCTTACAGCGCCAGCAAACGCTGTTTTGAACGCCTTAATGCAAGACTTACTACTTGTTAGAAAATGGATGTGTAACATTACAAACATGATAAAACAGCTTGTTATCACATCCAAACACTGTTTTCATTCAAAATATGAGTTTTCTTTTCATTCTTCAAAAGTTGCACTTTTGCCACAAGTTATGCTCAGAAACACTGTTTAGAGCTCTTACAACGCCAGCAAACGCTGTTTTGAACGCCTTAATGCAAGCCTTAATACTTGTTAGGAAATGCATGTGTAACATTACAAACATGATAAAACAGCTTGTTATCACATCCAAACACTGTTTTGGAACAAAATATGAGTTTTCAGTTCATTCTTCAAAAGTTGCACTTTTGCCACAAGTTATGCTCAGAAACACTGTTTAGAGCTCTTACAACGCCAGCAAACGCTGTTTTGAACGCCTTAATGCCAGCCTTACTACTTGTATGGAAATGCATGTGTAACATTACAAACATGATAAAACAGCTTGTTATCACATCCAAACACTGTTTTAGAACAAAATATAAGTTTTCAGTTCATTCTTCAAAAGTTGCACTTTTGCTCCAAGTTATGCTCAGAAACACTGTTTAGAGCGCTTACAGCGCCAGCAAACGCTGTTTTGAACGCCTTAATGCAAGCCTTACCTACTTGTTAGGAAATGCATGTGTAACATTACAAACATGATAAAACAGCTTGTTATCACATCCAAACACTGTTTTAGAACAAAATATGAGTTTTCAGTTCATTCTTCAAAAGTTGCACTTTTGCTCCAAGTTATTCTCAGAAACACTGTTTAGAGCGCTTACAGCGCCAGCAAACGCTGTTTTGAACGCCTTAATGCAAGCCTTACCTACTTGTTAGGAAATGCATGTGTAACATTACAAACATGATAAAACAGCTTGTTATCACATCCAAACACTGTTTTAGAACAAAATATGAGTTTTCAGTTCATTCTTCAAAAGTTGCACTTTTGCTCCAAGTTATGCTCAGAAACACTGTTTAGAGCGCTTACAGCGCCAGCAAACGCTGTTTTGAACGCCTTAATACAAGACTTACTACTTGTTTGGAAATGCATGTGTAACATTACAAACATGATAAAACAGCTTGTTATCACATCCAAACACTGTTTTCATTCAAAATATGAGTTTTCTTTTCATTCTTCAAAAGTTGCACTTTTGCCACAAGTTATGCTCAGAAACACTGTTTAGAGCTCTTACAACGCCAGCAAACGCTGTTTTGAACGCCTTAATGCAAGCCTTACCTACTTGTTAGGAAATGCATGTGTAACATTACAAACATGATAAAACAGCTTGTTATCACATCCAAACACTGTTTTAGAACAAAATATGAGTTTTCAGTTCATTCTTCAAAAGTTGCACTTTTGCTCCAAGTTATGCTCAGAAACACTGTTTAGAGCGCTTACAGCGCCAGCAAACGCTGTTTTGAACGCCTTAATGCAAGACTTACTACTTGTTAGAAAATGGATGTGTAACATTACAAACATGATAAAACAGCTTGTTATCACATCCAAACACTGTTTTCATTCAAAATATGAGTTTTCTTTTCATTCTTCAAAAGTTGCACTTTTGCCACAAGTTATGCTCAGAAACACTGTTTAGAGCGCTTACAGCGCCAGCAAACGCTGTTTTGAACGCCTTAATGCAAGCCTTACCTACTTGTTAGGAAATGCATGTGTAACATTACAAACATGATAAAACAGCTTGTTATCACATCCAAACACTGTTTTAGAACAAAATATGAGTTTTCAGTTCATTCTTCAAAAGTTGCACTTTTGCTCCAAGTTATGCTCAGAAACACTGTTTAGAGCGCTTACAGCGCCAGCAAACGCTGTTTTGAACGCCTTAATGCAAGACTTACTACTTGTTAGAAAATGGATGTGTAACATTACAAACATGATAAAACAGCTTGTTATCACATCCAAACACTGTTTTAGAACAAAATATGAGTTTTCAGTTCATTCTTCAAAAGTTGCACTTTTGCTCCAAGTTATGCTCAGAAACACTGTTTAGAGCGCTTACAGCGCCAGCAAACGCTGTTTTGAACGCCTTAATGCAAGACTTACTACTTGTTAGAAAATGGATGTGTAACATTACAAACATGATAAAACAGCTTGTTATCACATCCAAACACTGTTTTCATTCAAAATATGAGTTTTCTTTTCATTCTTCAAAAGTTGCACTTTTGCCACAAGTTATGCTCAGAAACACTGTTTAGAGCTCTTACAACGCCAGCAAACGCTGTTTTGAACGCCTTAATGCAAGACTTACTACTTGTTAGAAAATGGATGTGTAACATTACAAACATGATAAAACAGCTTGTTATCACATCCAAACACTGTTTTGGAACAAAATATGAGTTTTCAGTTCATTCTTCAAAAGTTGCACTTTTGCTCCAAGTTATGCTCAGAAACACTGTTTAGAGCGCTTACAGCGCCAGCAAACGCTGTTTTGAACGACTTAATGCAAGACTTACTACTTGTTAGAAAATGGATGTGTAACATTACAAACATGATAAAACAGCTTGTTATCACATCCAAACACTGTTTTCATTCAAAATATGAGTTTTCTTTTCATTCTTCAAAAGTTGCACTTTTGCCACAAGTTATGCTCAGAAACACTGTTTAGAGCTCTTACAACGCCAGCAAACACTGTTTTGAACGCCTTAATGCAAGCCTTACTACTTGTTAGGAAATGCATGTGTAACATTACAAACATGATAAAACAGCTTGTTATCACATCCAAACACTGTTTTGGAACAAAATATGAGTTTTCAGTTCATTCTTCAAAAGTTGCACTTTTGCTCCAAGTTATGCTCAGAAACACTGTTTAGAGCTCTTACAACGCCAGCAAACGCTGTTTTGAACGCCTTAATGCAAGCCTTACCTACTTGTTAGGAAATGCATGTGTAACATTACAAACATGATAAAACAGCTTGTTATCACATCCAAACACTGTTTTAGAACAAAATATGAGTTTTCAGTTCATTCTTCAAAAGTTGCACTTTTGCTCCAAGTTATGCTCAGAAACACTGTTTAGAGCGCTTACAGCGCCAGCAAACGCTGTTTTGAACGCCTTAATGCAAGCCTTACCTACTTGTTAGGAAATGCATGTGTAACATTACAAACATGATAAAACAGCTTGTTATCACATCCAAACACTGTTTTAGAACAAAATATGAGTTTTCAGTTCATTCTTCAAAAGTTGCACTTTTGCTCCAAGTTATGCTCAGAAACACTGTTTAGAGCTCTTACAACGCCAGCAAACGCTGTTTTGAACGCCTTAATGCAAGCCTTACCTACTTGTTAGGAAATGCATGTGTAACATTACAAACATGATAAAACAGCTTGTTATCACATCCAAACACTGTTTTAGAACAAAATATAAGTTTTCAGTTCATTCTTCAAAAGTTGCACTTTTGCTCCAAGTTATGCTCAGAAACACTGTTTAGAGCTCTTACAACGCCAGCAAACGCTGTTTTGAACGCCTTAATGCAAGCCTTACCTACTTGTTAGGAAATGCATGTGTAACATTACAAACATGATAAAACAGCTTGTTATCACATCCAAACACTGTTTTAGAACAAAATATGAGTTTTCAGTTCATTCTTCAAAAGTTGCACTTTTGCTCCAAGTTATGCTCAGAAACACTGTTTAGAGCGCTTACAGCGCCAGCAAACGCTGTTTTGAACGCCTTAATACAAGACTTACCTACTTGTTTGGAAATGCATGTGTAACATTACAAACATGATAAAACAGCTTGTTATCACATCCAAACACTGTTTTAGAACAAAATATGAGTTTTCAGTTCATTCTTCAAAAGTTGCACTTTTGCTCCAAGTTATGCTCAGAAACACTGTTTAGAGCGCTTACAGCGCCAGCAAACGCTGTTTTGAACGCCTTAATGCAAGACTTACTACTTGTTAGAAAATGGATGTGTAACATTACAAACATGATAAAACAGCTTGTTATCACATCCAAACACTGTTTTCATTCAAAATATGAGTTTTCTTTTCATTCTTCAAAAGTTGCACTTTTGCCACAAGTTATGCTCAGAAACACTGTTTAGAGCTCTTACAACGCCAGCAAACGCTGTTTTGAACGCCTTAATGCAAGCCTTACTACTTGTTAGGAAATGCATGTGTAACATTACAAACATGATAAAACAGCTTGTTATCACATCCAAACACTGTTTTGGAACAAAATATGAGTTTTCAGTTCATTCTTCAAAAGTTGCACTTTTGCCACAAGTTATGCTCAGAAACACTGTTTAGAGCTCTTACAACGCCAGCAAACGCTGTTTTGAACGCCTTAATGCAAGCCTTACCTACTTGTTAGGAAATGCATGTGTAACATTACAAACATGATAAAACAGCTTGTTATCACATCCAAACACTGTTTTAGAACAAAATATAAGTTTTCAGTTCATTCTTCAAAAGTTGCACTTTTGCTCCAAGTTATGCTCAGAAACACTGTTTAGAGCTCTTACAACGCCAGCAAACGCTGTTTTGAACGCCTTAATGCAAGCCTTACCTACTTGTTAGGAAATGCATGTGTAACATTACAAACATGATAAAACAGCTTGTTATCACATCCAAACACTGTTTTAGAACAAAATATGAGTTTTCAGTTCATTCTTCAAAAGTTGCACTTTTGCTCCAAGTTATGCTCAGAAACACTGTTTAGAGCGCTTACAGCGCCAGCAAACGCTGTTTTGAACGCCTTAATGCAAGCCTTACCTACTTGTTAGGAAATGCATGTGTAACATTACAAACATGATAAAACAGCTTGTTATCACATCCAAACACTGTTTTAGAACAAAATATGAGTTTTCAGTTCATTCTTCAAAAGTTGCACTTTTGCTCCAAGTTATGCTCAGAAACACTGTTTAGAGCGCTTACAGCGCCAGCAAACGCTGTTTTGAACGCCTTAATGCAAGACTTACTACTTGTTAGAAAATGGATGTGTAACATTACAAACATGATAAAACAGCTTGTTATCACATCCAAACACTGTTTTCATTCAAAATATGAGTTTTCTTTTCATTCTTCAAAAGTTGCACTTTTGCCACAAGTTATGCTCAGAAACACTGTTTAGAGCTCTTACAACGCCAGCAAACGCTGTTTTGAACGCCTTAATGCAAGCCTTAATACTTGTTAGGAAATGCATGTGTAACATTACAAACATGATAAAACAGCTTGTTATCACATCCAAACACTGTTTTGGAACAAAATATGAGTTTTCAGTTCATTCTTCAAAAGTTGCACTTTTGCCACAAGTTATGCTCAGAAACACTGTTTAGAGCTCTTACAACGCCAGCAAACGCTGTTTTGAACGCCTTAATGCCAGCCTTACTACTTGTATGGAAATGCATGTGTAACATTACAAACATGATAAAACAGCTTGTTATCACATCCAAACACTGTTTTCATTCAAAATATGAGTTTTCTTTTCATTCTTCAAAAGTTGCACTTTTGCCACAAGTTATGCTCAGAAACACTGTTTAGAGCTCTTACAACGCCAGCAAACGCTGTTTTGAACGCCTTAATGCAAGCCTTACCTACTTGTTAGGAAATGCATGTGTAACATTACAAACATGATAAAACAGCTTGTTATCACATCCAAACACTGTTTTAGAACAAAATATGAGTTTTCAGTTCATTCTTCAAAAGTTGCACTTTTGCTCCAAGTTATGCTCAGAAACACTGTTTAGAGCGCTTACAGCGCCAGCAAACGCTGTTTTGAACGCCTTAATGCAAGACTTACTACTTGTTAGAAAATGGATGTGTAACATTACAAACATGATAAAACAGCTTGTTATCACATCCAAACACTGTTTTCATTCAAAATATGAGTTTTCTTTTCATTCTTCAAAAGTTGCACTTTTGCCACAAGTTATGCTCAGAAACACTGTTTAGAGCGCTTACAGCGCCAGCAAACGCTGTTTTGAACGCCTTAATGCAAGCCTTACCTACTTGTTAGGAAATGCATGTGTAACATTACAAACATGATAAAACAGCTTGTTATCACATCCAAACACTGTTTTAGAACAAAATATGAGTTTTCAGTTCATTCTTCAAAAGTTGCACTTTTGCTCCAAGTTATGCTCAGAAACACTGTTTAGAGCGCTTACAGCGCCAGCAAACGCTGTTTTGAACGCCTTAATGCAAGACTTACTACTTGTTAGAAAATGGATGTGTAACATTACAAACATGATAAAACAGCTTGTTATCACATCCAAACACTTTTAGAACAAAATATGAGTTTTCAGTTCATTCTTCAAAAGTTGCACTTTTGCTCCAAGTTATGCTCAGAAACACTGTTTAGAGCGCTTACAGCGCCAGCAAACGCTGTTTTGAACGCCTTAATGCAAGACTTACTACTTGTTAGAAAATGGATGTGTAACATTACAAACATGATAAAACAGCTTGTTATCACATCCAAACACTGTTTTCATTCAAAATATGAGTTTTCTTTTCATTCTTCAAAAGTTGCACTTTTGCCACAAGTTATGCTCAGAAACACTGTTTAGAGCGCTTACAGCGCCAGCAAAC
This sequence comes from Brachyhypopomus gauderio, assembly GCF_052324685.1. Taxonomy (NCBI): domain Eukaryota; kingdom Metazoa; phylum Chordata; class Actinopteri; order Gymnotiformes; family Hypopomidae; genus Brachyhypopomus; species Brachyhypopomus gauderio. Next base: position 65,060 of record NW_027507192.1, on the reverse strand, counting down.
GCTGTTTTGAACGCCTTAATACAAGACTTACTACTTGTTTGGAAATGCATGTGTAACATTACAAACATGATAAAACAGCTTGTTATCACATCCAAACACTGTTTTAGAACAAAATATGAGTTTTCAGTTCATTCTTCAAAAGTTGCACTTTTGCTCCAAGTTATGCTCAGAAACACTGTTTAGAGCGCTTACAGCGCCAGCAAACGCTGTTTTGAACGCCTTAATGCAAGACTTACTACTTGTTAGAAAATGGATGTGTAACATTACAAACATGATAAAACAGCTTGTTATCACATCCAAACACTGTTTTCATTCAAAATATGAGTTTTCTTTTCATTCTTCAAAAGTTGCACTTTTGCCACAAGTTATGCTCAGAAACACTGTTTAGAGCTCTTACAACGCCAGCAAACGCTGTTTTGAACGCCTTAATGCAAGCCTTACTACTTGTTAGGAAATGCATGTGTAACATTACAAACATGATAAAACAGCTTGTTATCACATCCAAACACTGTTTTGGAACAAAATATGAGTTTTCAGTTCATTCTTCAAAAGTTGCACTTTTGCCACAAGTTATGCTCAGAAACACTGTTTAGAGCTCTTACAACGCCAGCAAACGCTGTTTTGAACGCCTTAATGCAAGCCTTACCTACTTGTTAGGAAATGCATGTGTAACATTACAAACATGATAAAACAGCTTGTTATCACATCCAAACACTGTTTTAGAACAAAATATAAGTTTTCAGTTCATTCTTCAAAAGTTGCACTTTTGCTCCAAGTTATGCTCAGAAACACTGTTTAGAGCTCTTACAACGCCAGCAAACGCTGTTTTGAACGCCTTAATGCAAGCCTTACCTACTTGTTAGGAAATGCATGTGTAACATTACAAACATGATAAAACAGCTTGTTATCACATCCAAACACTGTTTTAGAACAAAATATGAGTTTTCAGTTCATTCTTCAAAAGTTGCACTTTTGCTCCAAGTTATGCTCAGAAACACTGTTTAGAGCGCTTACAGCGCCAGCAAACGCTGTTTTGAACGCCTTAATGCAAGCCTTACCTACTTGTTAGGAAATGCATGTGTAACATTACAAACATGATAAAACAGCTTGTTATCACATCCAAACACTGTTTTAGAACAAAATATGAGTTTTCAGTTCATTCTTCAAAAGTTGCACTTTTGCTCCAAGTTATGCTCAGAAACACTGTTTAGAGCGCTTACAGCGCCAGCAAACGCTGTTTTGAACGCCTTAATGCAAGACTTACTACTTGTTAGAAAATGGATGTGTAACATTACAAACATGATAAAACAGCTTGTTATCACATCCAAACACTGTTTTCATTCAAAATATGAGTTTTCTTTTCATTCTTCAAAAGTTGCACTTTTGCCACAAGTTATGCTCAGAAACACTGTTTAGAGCTCTTACAACGCCAGCAAACGCTGTTTTGAACGCCTTAATGCAAGCCTTAATACTTGTTAGGAAATGCATGTGTAACATTACAAACATGATAAAACAGCTTGTTATCACATCCAAACACTGTTTTGGAACAAAATATGAGTTTTCAGTTCATTCTTCAAAAGTTGCACTTTTGCCACAAGTTATGCTCAGAAACACTGTTTAGAGCTCTTACAACGCCAGCAAACGCTGTTTTGAACGCCTTAATGCCAGCCTTACTACTTGTATGGAAATGCATGTGTAACATTACAAACATGATAAAACAGCTTGTTATCACATCCAAACACTGTTTTCATTCAAAATATGAGTTTTCTTTTCATTCTTCAAAAGTTGCACTTTTGCCACAAGTTATGCTCAGAAACACTGTTTAGAGCTCTTACAACGCCAGCAAACGCTGTTTTGAACGCCTTAATGCAAGCCTTACCTACTTGTTAGGAAATGCATGTGTAACATTACAAACATGATAAAACAGCTTGTTATCACATCCAAACACTGTTTTAGAACAAAATATGAGTTTTCAGTTCATTCTTCAAAAGTTGCACTTTTGCTCCAAGTTATGCTCAGAAACACTGTTTAGAGCGCTTACAGCGCCAGCAAACGCTGTTTTGAACGCCTTAATGCAAGACTTACTACTTGTTAGAAAATGGATGTGTAACATTACAAACATGATAAAACAGCTTGTTATCACATCCAAACACTGTTTTCATTCAAAATATGAGTTTTCTTTTCATTCTTCAAAAGTTGCACTTTTGCCACAAGTTATGCTCAGAAACACTGTTTAGAGCGCTTACAGCGCCAGCAAACGCTGTTTTGAACGCCTTAATGCAAGCCTTACCTACTTGTTAGGAAATGCATGTGTAACATTACAAACATGATAAAACAGCTTGTTATCACATCCAAACACTGTTTTAGAACAAAATATGAGTTTTCAGTTCATTCTTCAAAAGTTGCACTTTTGCTCCAAGTTATGCTCAGAAACACTGTTTAGAGCGCTTACAGCGCCAGCAAACGCTGTTTTGAACGCCTTAATGCAAGACTTACTACTTGTTAGAAAATGGATGTGTAACATTACAAACATGATAAAACAGCTTGTTATCACATCCAAACACTTTTAGAACAAAATATGAGTTTTCAGTTCATTCTTCAAAAGTTGCACTTTTGCTCCAAGTTATGCTCAGAAACACTGTTTAGAGCGCTTACAGCGCCAGCAAACGCTGTTTTGAACGCCTTAATGCAAGACTTACTACTTGTTAGAAAATGGATGTGTAACATTACAAACATGATAAAACAGCTTGTTATCACATCCAAACACTGTTTTCATTCAAAATATGAGTTTTCTTTTCATTCTTCAAAAGTTGCACTTTTGCCACAAGTTATGCTCAGAAACACTGTTTAGAGCTCTTACAACGCCAGCAAACGCTGTTTTGAACGCCTTAATGCAAGACTTACTACTTGTTAGAAAATGGATGTGTAACATTACAAACATGATAAAACAGCTTGTTATCACATCCAAACACTGTTTTGGAACAAAATATGAGTTTTCAGTTCATTCTTCAAAAGTTGCACTTTTGCTCCAAGTTATGCTCAGAAACACTGTTTAGAGCGCTTACAGCGCCAGCAAACGCTGTTTTGAACGCCTTAATGCAAGACTTACTACTTGTTAGAAAATGGATGTGTAACATTACAAACATGATAAAACAGCTTGTTATCACATCCAAACACTGTTTTCATTCAAAATATGAGTTTTCTTTTCATTCTTCAAAAGTTGCACTTTTGCCACAAGTTATGCTCAGAAACACTGTTTAGAGCTCTTACAACGCCAGCAAACACTGTTTTGAACGCCTTAATGCAAGCCTTACTACTTGTTAGGAAATGCATGTGTAACATTACAAACATGATAAAACAGCTTGTTATCACATCCAAACACTGTTTTGGAACAAAATATGAGTTTTCAGTTCATTCTTCAAAAGTTGCACTTTTGCTCCAAGTTATGCTCAGAAACACTGTTTAGAGCTCTTACAACGCCAGCAAACGCTGTTTTGAACGCCTTAATGCAAGCCTTACCTACTTGTTAGGAAATGCATGTGTAACATTACAAACATGATAAAACAGCTTGTTATCACATCCAAACACTGTTTTAGAACAAAATATGAGTTTTCAGTTCATTCTTCAAAAGTTGCACTTTTGCTCCAAGTTATGCTCAGAAACACTGTTTAGAGCGCTTACAGCGCCAGCAAACGCTGTTTTGAACGCCTTAATGCAAGCCTTACCTACTTGTTAGGAAATGCATGTGTAACATTACAAACATGATAAAACAGCTTGTTATCACATCCAAACACTGTTTTAGAACAAAATATGAGTTTTCAGTTCATTCTTCAAAAGTTGCACTTTTGCTCCAAGTTATGCTCAGAAACACTGTTTAGAGCGCTTACAGCGCCAGCAAACGCTGTTTTGAACGCCTTAATGCAAGACTTACTACTTGTTAGAAAATGGATGTGTAACATTACAAACATGATAAAACAGCTTGTTATCACATCCAAACACTGTTTTAGAACAAAATATGAGTTTTCAGTTCATTCTTCAAAAGTTGCACTTTTGCTCCAAGTTATGCTCAGAAACACTGTTTAGAGCGCTTACAGCGCCAGCAAACGCTGTTTTGAACGCCTTAATGCAAGACTTACTACTTGTTAGAAAATGGATGTGTAACATTACAAACATGATAAAACAGCTTGTTATCACATCCAAACACTGTTTTCATTCAAAATATGAGTTTTCTTTTCATTCTTCAAAAGTTGCACTTTTGCCACAAGTTATGCTCAGAAACACTGTTTAGAGCTCTTACAACGCCAGCAAACGCTGTTTTGAACGCCTTAATGCAAGACTTACTACTTGTTAGAAAATGGATGTGTAACATTACAAACATGATAAAACAGCTTGTTATCACATCCAAACACTGTTTTGGAACAAAATATGAGTTTTCAGTTCATTCTTCAAAAGTTGCACTTTTGCTCCAAGTTATGCTCAGAAACACTGTTTAGAGCTCTTACAACGCCAGCAAACGCTGTTTTGAACGCCTTAATGCAAGCCTTACCTACTTGTTAGGAAATGCATGTGTAACATTACAAACATGATAAAACAGCTTGTTATCACATCCAAACACTGTTTTAGAACAAAATATGAGTTTTCAGTTCATTCTTCAAAAGTTGCACTTTTGCTCCAAGTTATGCTCAGAAACACTGTTTAGAGCGCTTACAGCGCCAGCAAACGCTGTTTTGAACGCCTTAATGCAAGCCTTACCTACTTGTTAGGAAATGCATGTGTAACATTACAAAACATGATAAAACAGCTTGTTATCACATCCAAACACTGTTTTAGAACAAAATATGAGTTTTCAGTTCATTCTTCAAAAGTTGCACTTTTGCTCCAAGTTATGCTCAGAAACACTGTTTAGAGCGCTTACAGCGCCAGCAAACGCTGTTTTGAACGCCTTAATGCAAGCCTTACCTACTTGTTAGGAAATGCATGTGTAACATTACAAACATGATAAAACAGCTTGTTATCACATCCAAACACTGTTTTAGAACAAAATATGAGTTTTCAGTTCATTCTTCAAAAGTTGCACTTTTGCTCCAAGTTATGCTCAGAAACACTGTTTAGAGCGCTTACAGCGCCAGCAAACGCTGTTTTGAACGCCTTAATACAAGACTTACTACTTGTTTGGAAATGCATGTGTAACATTACAAACATGATAAAACAGCTTGTTATCACATCCAAACACTGTTTTAGAACAAAATATGAGTTTTCAGTTCATTCTTCAAAAGTTGCACTTTTGCTCCAAGTTATGCTCAGAAACACTGTTTAGAGCGCTTACAGCGCCAGCAAACGCTGTTTTGAACGCCTTAATGCAAGACTTACTACTTGTTAGAAAATGGATGTGTAACATTACAAACATGATAAAACAGCTTGTTATCACATCCAAACACTGTTTTCATTCAAAATATGAGTTTTCTTTTCATTCTTCAAAAGTTGCACTTTTGCCACAAGTTATGCTCAGAAACACTGTTTAGAGCTCTTACAACGCCAGCAAACGCTGTTTTGAACGCCTTAATGCAAGCCTTACTACTTGTTAGGAAATGCATGTGTAACATTACAAACATGATAAAACAGCTTGTTATCACATCCAAACACTGTTTTGGAACAAAATATGAGTTTTCAGTTCATTCTTCAAAAGTTGCACTTTTGCCACAAGTTATGCTCAGAAACACTGTTTAGAGCTCTTACAACGCCAGCAAACGCTGTTTTGAACGCCTTAATGCAAGCCTTACTACTTGTTAGGAAATGCATGTGTAACATTACAAACATGATAAAACAGCTTGTTATCACATCCAAACACTGTTTTGGAACAAAATATGAGTTTTCAGTTCATTCTTCAAAAGTTGCACTTTTGCCACAAGTTATGCTCAGAAACACTGTTTAGAGCTCTTACAACGCCAGCAAACGCTGTTTTGAACGCCTTAATGCAAGCCTTACCTACTTGTTAGGAAATGCATGTGTAACATTACAAACATGATAAAACAGCTTGTTATCACATCCAAACACTGTTTTAGAACAAAATATAAGTTTTCAGTTCATTCTTCAAAAGTTGCACTTTTGCTCCAAGTTATGCTCAGAAACACTGTTTAGAGCTCTTACAACGCCAGCAAACGCTGTTTTGAACGCCTTAATGCAAGCCTTACCTACTTGTTAGGAAATGCATGTGTAACATTACAAACATGATAAAACAGCTTGTTATCACATCCAAACACTGTTTTAGAACAAAATATGAGTTTTCAGTTCATTCTTCAAAAGTTGCACTTTTGCTCCAAGTTATGCTCAGAAACACTGTTTAGAGCGCTTACAGCGCCAGCAAACGCTGTTTTGAACGCCTTAATACAAGACTTACTACTTGTTTGGAAATGCATGTGTAACATTACAAACATGATAAAACAGCTTGTTATCACATCCAAACACTGTTTTAGAACAAAATATGAGTTTTCAGTTCATTCTTCAAAAGTTGCACTTTTGCTCCAAGTTATGCTCAGAAACACTGTTTAGAGCGCTTACAGCGCCAGCAAACGCTGTTTTGAACGCCTTAATGCAAGCCTTACTACTTGTTAGGAAATGCATGTGTAACATTACAAACATGATAAAACAGCTTGTTATCACATCCAAACACTGTTTTGGAACAAAATATGAGTTTTCAGTTCATTCTTCAAAAGTTGCACTTTTGCCACAAGTTATGCTCAGAAACACTGTTTAGAGCTCTTACAACGCCAGCAAACGCTGTTTTGAACGCCTTAATGCAAGCCTTACCTACTTGTTAGGAAATGCATGTGTAACATTACAAACATGATAAAACAGCTTGTTATCACATCCAAACACTGTTTTAGAACAAAATATAAGTTTTCAGTTCATTCTTCAAAAGTTGCACTTTTGCTCCAAGTTATGCTCAGAAACACTGTTTAGAGCTCTTACAACGCCAGCAAACGCTGTTTTGAACGCCTTAATGCAAGCCTTACCTACTTGTTAGGAAATGCATGTGTAACATTACAAACATGATAAAACAGCTTGTTATCACATCCAAACACTGTTTTAGAACAAAATATGAGTTTTCAGTTCATTCTTCAAAAGTTGCACTTTTGCTCCAAGTTATGCTCAGAAACACTGTTTAGAGCGCTTACAGCGCCAGCAAACGCTGTTTTGAACGCCTTAATACAAGACTTACTACTTGTTTGGAAATGCATGTGTAACATTACAAACCATGATAAAACAGCTTGTTATCACATCCAAACACTGTTTTAGAACAAAATATGAGTTTTCAGTTCATTCTTCAAAAGTTGCACTTTTGCTCCAAGTTATGCTCAGAAACACTGTTTTAGAGCGCTTACAGCGCCAGCAAACGCTGTTTTGAACGCCTTAATGCAAGACTTACTACTTGTTAGAAAATGGATGTGTAACATTACAAACATGATAAAACAGCTTGTTATCACATCCAAACACTGTTTTCATTCAAAATATGAGTTTTCTTTTCATTCTTCAAAAGTTGCACTTTTGCCACAAGTTATGCTCAGAAACACTGTTTAGAGCTCTTACAACGCCAGCAAACGCTGTTTTGAACGCCTTAATGCAAGCCTTACTACTTGTTAGGAAATGCATGTGTAACATTACAAACATGATAAAACAGCTTGTTATCACATCCAAACACTGTTTTGGAACAAAATATGAGTTTTCAGTTCATTCTTCAAAAGTTGCACTTTTGCCACAAGTTATGCTCAGAAAACACTGTTAGAAGCTCTTACAACGCCAGCAAACGCTGTTTTGAACGCCTTAATGCAAGCCTTACCTACTTGTTAGGAAATGCATGTGTAACATTACAAACATGATAAAACAGCTTGTTATCACATCCAAACACTGTTTTAGAACAAAATATAAGTTTTCAGTTCATTCTTCAAAAGTTGCACTTTTGCTCCAAGTTATGCTCAGAAACACTGTTTAGAGCTCTTACAACGCCAGCAAACGCTGTTTTGAACGCCTTAATGCAAGCCTTACCTACTTGTTAGGAAATGCATGTGTAACATTACAAACATGATAAAACAGCTTGTTATCACATCCAAACACTGTTTTAGAACAAAATATGAGTTTTCAGTTCATTCTTCAAAAGTTGCACTTTTTGCTCCAAGTTATGCTCAGAAACACTGTTTAGAGCGCTTACAGCGCCAGCAACGCTGTTTTGAACGCCTTAATGCAAGCCTTACCTACTTGTTAGGAAATGCATGTGTAACATTACAAACATGATAAAAACAGCTTGTTATCACATCCAAACACTGTTTTAGAACAAAATATGAGTTTTCAGTTCATTCTTCAAAAGTTGCACTTTTTGCTCCAAGTTATGCTCAGAAACACTGTTTAGAGCGCTTACAGCGCCAGCAAACGCTGTTTGAACGCCTTAATGCAAGACTTACTACTTGTTAGAAAATGGATGTGTAACATTACAAACATGATAAAACAGCTTGTTATCACATCCAAACACTGTTTTCATTCAAATATGAGTTTTCTTTTCATTCTTCAAAAGTTGCACTTTTGCCACAAGTTATGCTCAGAAACACTGTTTAGAGCTCTTACAACGCCAGCAAACGCTGTTTTGAACGCCTTAATGCAAGCCCTTAATACTTGTTAGGAAATGCATGTGTAACATTACAAACATGATAAAACAGCTTGTTATCACATCCAAACACTGTTTTGGAACAAAATATGAGTTTTCAGTTCATTCTTCAAAAGTTGCACTTTTGCCACAAGTTATGCTCAGAAACACTGTTTAGAGCTCTTACAACGCCCAGCAAACGCTGTTTTGAACGCCTTAATGCCAGCCTTACTACTTGTATGGAAATGCATGTGTAACATTACAAACATGATAAAACAGCTTGTTATCACATCCAAACACTGTTTTCATTCAAAATATGAGTTTTCTTTTCATTCTTCAAAAGTTGCACTTTTGCCACAAGTTATGCTCAGAAACACTGTTTAGAGCTCTTACAACGCCAGCAAACGCTGTTTTGAACGCCTTAATGCAAGCCTTACCTACTTGTTAGGAAATGCATGTGTAACATTACAAACATGATAAAACAGCTTGTTATCACATCCAAACACTGTTTTAGAACAAAATATGAGTTTTCAGTTCATTCTTCAAAAGTTGCACTTTTGCTCCAAGTTATGCTCAGAAACACTGTTTAGAGCGCTTACAGCGCCAGCAAACGCTGTTTTGAACGCCTTAATGCAAGACTTACTACTTGTTAGAAAATGGATGTGTAACATTACAAACATGATAAAACAGCTTGTTATCACATCCAAACACTGTTTTCATTCAAAATATGAGTTTTCTTTTCATTCTTCAAAAGTTGCACTTTTGCCACAAGTTATGCTCAGAAACACTGTTTAGAGCGCTTACAGCGCCAGCAAACGCTGTTTTGAACGCCTTAATGCAAGCCTTACCTACTTGTTAGGAAATGCATGTGTAACATTACAAACATGATAAAACAGCTTGTTATCACATCCAAACACTGTTTTAGAACAAAATATGAGTTTTCAGTTCATTCTTCAAAAGTTGCACTTTTGCTCCAAGTTATGCTCAGAAACACTGTTTAGAGCGCTTACAGCGCCAGCAAACGCTGTTTTGAACGCCTTAATGCAAGACTTACTACTTGTTAGAAAATGGATGTGTAACATTACAAACATGATAAAACAGCTTGTTATCACATCCAAACACTTTTAGAACAAAATATGAGTTTTCAGTTCATTCTTCAAAAGTTGCACTTTTGCTCCAAGTTATGCTCAGAAACACTGTTTAGAGCGCTTACAGCGCCAGCAAACGCTGTTTTGAACGCCTTAATGCAAGACTTACTACTTGTTAGAAAATGGATGTGTAACATTACAAACATGATAAAACAGCTTGTTATCACATCCAAACACTGTTTTCATTCAAAATATGAGTTTTCTTTTCATTCTTCAAAAGTTGCACTTTTGCCACAAGTTATGCTCAGAAACACTGTTTAGAGCTCTTACAACGCCAGCAAACGCTGTTTTGAACGCCTTAATGCAAGACTTACTACTTGTTAGAAAATGGATGTGTAACATTACAAACATGATAAAACAGCTTGTTATCACATCCAAACACTGTTTTGGAACAAAATATGAGTTTTCAGTTCATTCTTCAAAAGTTGCACTTTTGCTCCAAGTTATGCTCAGAAACACTGTTTAGAGCGCTTACAGCGCCAGCAAACGCTGTTTTGAACGCCTTAATGCAAGACTTACTACTTGTTAGAAAATGGATGTGTAACATTACAAACATGATAAAACAGCTTGTTATCACATCCAAACACTGTTTTCATTCAAAATATGAGTTTTCTTTTCATTCTTCAAAAGTTGCACTTTTGCCACAAGTTATGCTCAGAAACACTGTTTAGAGCTCTTACAACGCCAGCAAACACTGTTTTGAACGCCTTAATGCAAGCCTTACTACTTGTTAGGAAATGCATGTGTAACATTACAAACATGATAAAACAGCTTGTTATCACATCCAAACACTGTTTTGGAACAAAATATGAGTTTTCAGTTCATTCTTCAAAAGTTGCACTTTTGCTCCAAGTTATGCTCAGAAACACTGTTTAGAGCTCTTACAACGCCAGCAAACGCTGTTTTGAACGCCTTAATGCAAGCCTTACCTACTTGTTAGGAAATGCATGTGTAACATTACAAACATGATAAAACAGCTTGTTATCACATCCAAACACTGTTTTAGAACAAAATATGAGTTTTCAGTTCATTCTTCAAAAGTTGCACTTTTGCTCCAAGTTATGCTCAGAAACACTGTTTAGAGCGCTTACAGCGCCAGCAAACGCTGTTTTGAACGCCTTAATGCAAGCCTTACCTACTTGTTAGGAAATGCATGTGTAACATTACAAACATGATAAAACAGCTTGTTATCACATCCAAACACTGTTTTAGAACAAAATATGAGTTTTCAGTTCATTCTTCAAAAGTTGCACTTTTGCTCCAAGTTATGCTCAGAAACACTGTTTAGAGCGCTTACAGCGCCAGCAAACGCTGTTTTGAACGCCTTAATGCAAGACTTACTACTTGTTAGAAAATGGATGTGTAACATTACAAACATGATAAAACAGCTTGTTATCACATCCAAACACTGTTTTAGAACAAAATATGAGTTTTCAGTTCATTCTTCAAAAGTTGCACTTTTGCTCCAAGTTATGCTCAGAAACACTGTTTAGAGCGCTTACAGCGCCAGCAAACGCTGTTTTGAACGCCTTAATGCAAGACTTACTACTTGTTAGAAAATGGATGTGTAACATTACAAACATGATAAAACAGCTTGTTATCACATCCAAACACTGTTTTCATTCAAAATATGAGTTTTCTTTTCATTCTTCAAAAGTTGCACTTTTGCCACAAGTTATGCTCAGAAACACTGTTTAGAGCTCTTACAACGCCAGCAAACGCTGTTTTGAACGCCTTAATGCAAGACTTACTACTTGTTAGAAAATGGATGTGTAACATTACAAACATGATAAAACAGCTTGTTATCACATCCAAACACTGTTTTGGAACAAACAAAATATGAGTTTTCAGTTCATTCTTCAAAAGTTGCACTTTTGCTCCAAGTTATGCTCAGAAACACTGTTTAGAGCTCTTACAACGCCAGCAAACGCTGTTTTGAACGCCTTAATGCAAGCCTTACCTACTTGTTAGGAAATGCATGTGTAACATTACAAACATGATAAAACAGCTTGTTATCACATCCAAACACTGTTTTAGAACAAAATATGAGTTTTCAGTTCATTCTTCAAAAGTTGCACTTTTGCTCCAAGTTATGCTCAGAAACACTGTTTAGAGCGCTTACAGCGCCAGCAAACGCTGTTTTGAACGCCTTAATGCAAGCCTTACCTACTTGTTAGGAAATGCATGTGTAACATTACAAACATGATAAAACAGCTTGTTATCACATCCAAACACTGTTTTGGAACAAAATATGAGTTTTCAGTTCATTCTTCAAAAGTTGCACTTTTGCCACAAGTTATGCTCAGAAACACTGTTTAGAGCTCTTACAACGCCAGCAAACGCTGTTTTGAACGCCTTAATGCAAGCCTTACCTACTTGTTAGGAAATGCATGTGTAACATTACAAACATGATAAAACAGCTTGTTATCACATCCAAACACTGTTTTAGAACAAAATATGAGTTTTCAGTTCATTCTTCAAAAGTTGCACTTTTGCTCCAAGTTATGCTCAGAAACACTGTTTAGAGCGCTTACAGCGCCAGCAAACGCTGTTTTGAACGCCTTAATGCAAGCCTTACCTACTTGTTAGGAAATGCATGTGTAACATTACAAACATGATAAAACAGCTTGTTATCACATCCAAACACTGTTTTAGAACAAAATATGAGTTTCAGTTCATTCTTCAAAAGTTGCACTTTTGCTCCAAGTTATGCTCAGAAACACTGTTTAGAGCGCTTACAGCGCCAGCAAACGCTGTTTGATCGCCTTAATACAAGACTTACTACTTGTTTGGAAATGCATGTGTAACATTACAAACATGATAAAACAGCTTGTTATCACATCCAAACACTGTTTTAGAACAAAATATGAGTTTTCAGTTCATTCTTCAAAAGTTGCACTTTTGCTCCAAGTTATGCTCAGAAACACTGTTTAGAGCGCTTACAGCGCCAGCAAACGCTGTTTTGAACGCCTTAATGCAAGACTTACTACTTGTTAGAAAATGGATGTGTAACATTACAAACATGATAAAACAGCTTGTTATCACATCCAAACACTGTTTTCATTCAAAATATGAGTTTTCTTTTCATTCTTCAAAGTTGCACTTTTGCCACAAGTTATGCTCAGAAACACTGTTAGAGCTCTTACAACGCCAGCAAACGCTGTTTTGAACGCCTTAATGCAAGCCTTACTACTTGTTAGGAAATGCATGTGTAACATTACAAACATGATAAAACAGCTTGTTATCACATCCAAACACTGTTTTTGGAACAAAATATGAGTTTTCAGTTCATTCTTCAAAAGTTGCACTTTTGCCACAAGTTATGCTCAGAAACACTGTTTAGAGCTCTTACAACGCCAGCAAACGCTGTTTTGAACGCCTTAATGCAAGCCTTACCTACTTGTTAGGAAATGCATGTGTAACATTACAAACATGATAAAACAGCTTGTTATCACATCCAAACACTGTTTTAGAACAAAATATAAGTTTTCAGTTCATTCTTCAAAAGTTGCACTTTTGCTCCAAGTTATGCTCAGAAACACAGTTTAGAGCGCTTACAGCGCCAGCAAACGCTGTTTTGAACGCCTTAATGCAAGCCTTACCTACTTGTTAGGAAATGCATGTGTAACATTACAAACATGATAAAACAGCTTGTTATCACATCCAAACACTGTTTTAGAACAAAATATGAGTTTTCAGTTCATTCTTCAAAAGTTGCACTTTTGCTCCAAGTTATGCTCAGAAACACTGTTTAGAGCGCTTACAGCGCCAGCAAACGCTGTTTTGAACGCCTTAATGCAAGCCTTACCTACTTGTTAGGAAATGCATGTGTAACATTACAAACATGATAAAACAGCTTGTTATCACATCCAAACACTGTTTTCATTCAAAATATGAGTTTTCTTTTCATTCTTCAAAAGTTGCACTTTTGCCACAAGTTATGCTCAGAAACACTGTTTAGAGCTCTTACAACGCCAGCAAACGCTGTTTTGAACGCCTTAAGCAAGCCTTACCTACTTGTTAGGAAATGCATGTGTAACATTACAAACATGATAAAACAGCTTGTTATCACATCCAAACACTGTTTTAGAACAAAATATGAGTTTTCAGTTCATTCTTCAAAAGTTGCACTTTTGCTCCAAGTTATGCTCAGAAACACTGTTTAGAGCGCTTACAGCGCCAGCAAACGCTGTTTTGAACGCCTTAATGCAAGACTTACTACTTGTTAGGAAATGCATGTGTAACATTACAAACATGATAAAACAGCTTGTTATCACATCCAAACACTGTTTTAGAACAAAATATGAGTTTTCAGTTCATTCTTCAAAAGTTGCACTTTTGCTCAAAGTTATGCTCAGAAACACTGTTTAGAGCGCTTACAGCGCCAGCAAACGCTGTTTTGAACGCCTTAATGCAAGACTTACTACTTGTTAGAAAATGGATGTGTAACATTACAAACATGATAAAACAGCTTGTTATCACATCCAAACACTGTTTTCATTCAAAATATGAGTTTTCTTTTCATTCTTCAAAAGTTGCACTTTTGCCACAAGTTATGCTCAGAAACACTGTTTAGAGCGCTTACAGCGCCAGCAAACGCTGTTTTGAACGCCTTAATGCAAGCCTTACCTACTTGTTAGGAAATGCATGTGTAACATTACAAACATGATAAAACAGCTTGTTATCACATCCAAACACTGTTTTAGAACAAAATATGAGTTTTCAGTTCATTCTTCAAAAGTTGCACTTTTGCTCCAAGTTATGCTCAGAAACACTGTTTAGAGCGCTTACAGCGCCAGCAAACGCTGTTTTGAACGCCTTAATGCAAGACTTACTACTTGTTAGAAAATGGATGTGTAACATTACAAACATGATAAAACAGCTTGTTATCACATCCAAACACTGTTTTAGAACAAAATATGAGTTTTCAGTTCATTCTTCAAAAGTTGCACTTTTGCTCCAAGTTATGCTCAGAAACACTGTTTAGAGCGCTTACAGCGCCAGCAAACGCTGTTTTGAACGCCTTAATGCAAGACTTACTACTTGTTAGAAAATGGATGTGTAACATTACAAACATGATAAAACAGCTTGTTATCACATCCAAACACTGTTTTCATTCAAAATATGAGTTTTCTTTTCATTCTTCAAAAGTTGCACTTTTGCCACAAGTTATGCTCAGAAACACTGTTTAGAGCTCTTACAACGCCAGCAAACGCTGTTTTGAACGCCTTAATGCAAGACTTACTACTTGTTAGAAAATGGATGTGTAACATTACAAACATGATAAAACAGCTTGTTATCACATCCAAACACTGTTTTGGAACAAAATATGAGTTTTCAGTTCATTCTTCAAAAGTTGCACTTTTGCTCCAAGTTATGCTCAGAAACACTGTTTAGAGCGCTTACAGCGCCAGCAAACGCTGTTTTGAACGCCTTAATGCAAGACTTACTACTTGTTAGAAAATGGATGTGTAACATTACAAACATGATAAAACAGCTTGTTATCACATCCAAACACTGTTTTCATTCAAAATATGAGTTTTCTTTTCATTCTTCAAAAGTTGCACTTTTGCCACAAGTTATGCTCAGAAACACTGTTTAGAGCTCTTACAACGCCAGCAAACACTGTTTTGAACGCCTTAATGCAAGCCTTACTACTTGTTAGGAAATGCATGTGTAACATTACAAACATGATAAAACAGCTTGTTATCACATCCAAACACTGTTTTGGAACAAAATATGAGTTTTCAGTTCATTCTTCAAAAGTTGCACTTTTGCTCCAAGTTATGCTCAGAAACACTGTTTAGAGCTCTTACAACGCCAGCAAACGCTGTTTTGAACGCCTTAATGCAAGCCTTACCTACTTGTTAGGAAATGCATGTGTAACATTACAAACATGATAAAACAGCTTGTTATCACATCCAAACACTGTTTTAGAACAAAATATGAGTTTTCAGTTCATTCTTCAAAAGTTGCACTTTTGCTCCAAGTTATGCTCAGAAACACTGTTTAGAGCGCTTACAGCGCCAGCAAACGCTGTTTTGAACGCCTTAATGCAAGCCTTACCTACTTGTTAGGAAATGCATGTGTAACATTACAAACATGATAAAACAGCTTGTTATCACATCCAAACACTGTTTTAGAACAAAATATGAGTTTTCAGTTCATTCTTCAAAAGTTGCACTTTTGCTCCAAGTTATGCTCAGAAACACTGTTTAGAGCGCTTACAGCGCCAGCAAACGCTGTTTTGAACGCCTTAATGCAAGACTTACTACTTGTTAGAAAATGGATGTGTAACATTACAAACATGATAAAACAGCTTGTTATCACATCCAAACACTGTTTTAGAACAAAATATGAGTTTTCAGTTCATTCTTCAAAAGTTGCACTTTTGCTCCAAGTTATGCTCAGAAACACTGTTTAGAGCGCTTACAGCGCCAGCAAACGCTGTTTTGAACGCCTTAATGCAAGACTTACTACTTGTTAGAAAATGGATGTGTAACATTACAAACATGATAAAACAGCTTGTTATCACATCCAAACACTGTTTTCATTCAAAATATGAGTTTTCTTTTCATTCTTCAAAAGTTGCACTTTTGCCACAAGTTATGCTCAGAAACACTGTTTAGAGCTCTTACAACGCCAGCAAACGCTGTTTTGAACGCCTTAATGCAAGACTTACTACTTGTTAGAAAATGGATGTGTAACATTACAAACATGATAAAACAGCTTGTTATTCCATCCAAACACTGTTTTGGAACAAAATATGAGTTTTCAGTTCATTCTTCAAAAGTTGCACTTTTGCTCCAAGTTATGCTCAGAAACCACTGTTTAGAGCTCTTACAACGCCAGCAAACGCTGTTTTGAACGCCTTAATGCAAGCCTTACCTACTTGTTAGGAAATGCATGTGTAACATTACAAACATGATAAAACAGCTTGTTATCACATCCAAACACTGTTTTAGAACAAAATATGAGTTTTCAGTTCATTCTTCAAAAGTTGCACTTTTGCTCCAAGTTATGCTCAGAAACACTGTTTAGAGCGCTTACAGCGCCAGCAAACGCTGTTTTGAACGCCTTAATGCAAGCCTTACCTACTTGTTAGGAAATGCATGTGTAACATTACAAACATGATAAAACAGCTTGTTATCACATCCAAACACTGTTTTGGAACAAAATATGAGTTTTCAGTTCATTCTTCAAAAGTTGCACTTTTGCCACAAGTTATGCTCAGAAACACTGTTTAGAGCTCTTACAACGCCAGCAAACGCTGTTTTGAACGCCTTATGCAAGCCTTACCTACTTGTTAGGAAATGCATGTGTAACATTACAAACATGATAAAACAGCTTGTTATCACATCCAAACACTGTTTTAGAACAAAATATGAGTTTTCAGTTCATTCTTCAAAAGTTGCACTTTTGCTCCAAGTTATGCTCAGAAACACTGTTTAGAGCGCTTACAGCGCCAGCAAACGCTGTTTTGAACGCCTTAATGCAAGCCTTACCTACTTGTTAGGAAATGCATGTGTAACATTACAAACATGATAAAACAGCTTGTTATCACATCCAAACACTGTTTTAGAACAAAATATGAGTTTTCAGTTCATTCTTCAAAAGTTGCACTTTTGCTCCAAGTTATGCTCAGAAACACTGTTTTAGGAGCGCTTACAGCGCCAGCAAACGCTGTTTTGAACGCCTTAATACAAGACTTACTACTTGTTTGGAAATGCATGTGTAACATTACAAACATGATAAAACAGCTTGTTATCACATCCAAACACTGTTTTAGAACAAAATATGAGTTTCAGTTCATTCTTCAAAGTTGCACTTTTGCTCCAAGTTATGCTCAGAAACACTGTTTAGAGCGCTTACAGCGCCAGCAAACGCTGTTTTGAACGCCTTAATGCAAGACTTACTACTTGTTAGAAAATGGATGTGTAACATTACAAACATGATAAAACAGCTTGTTATCACATCCAAACACTGTTTTCATTCAAAATATGAGTTTTCTTTTCATTCTTCAAAAGTTGCACTTTTGCCACAAGTTATGCTCAGAAACACTGTTTAGAGCTCTTACAACGCCAGCAAACGCTGTTTTGAACGCCTTAATGCAAGCCTTACTACTTGTTAGGAAATGCATGTGTAACATTACAAACATGATAAAACAGCTTGTTATCACATCCAAACACTGTTTTAGAACAAAATATGAGTTTTCAGTTCATTCTTCAAAAGTTGCACTTTTGCCCACAAGTTATGCTCAGAAACACTGTTTAGAGCTCTTACAACGCCAGCAAACGCTGTTTTGAACGCCTTAATGCCAGCCTTACTACTTGTATGGAAATGCATGTGTAACATTACAAACATGATAAAACAGCTTGTTATCACATCCAAACACTGTTTTAGAACAAAATATAAGTTTTCAGTTCATTCTTCAAAAGTTGCACTTTTGCTCCAAGTTATGCTCAGAAACACTGTTTAGAGCGCTTACAGCGCCAGCAAACGCTGTTTTGAACGCCTTAATGCAAGCCTTACCTACTTGTTAGGAAATGCATGTGTAACATTACAAACATGATAAAACAGCTTGTTATCACATCCAAACACTGTTTTAGAACAAAATATGAGTTTTCAGTTCATTCTTCAAAAGTTGCACTTTTGCTCCAAGTTATGCTCAGAAACACTGTTTAGAGCGCTTACAGCGCCAGCAAACGCTGTTTTGAACGCCTTAATGCAAGCCTTACCTACTTGTTAGGAAATGCATGTGTAACATTACAAACATGATAAAACAGCTTGTTATCACATCCAAACACTGTTTTGGAACAAAATATGAGTTTTCAGTTCATTCTTCAAAAGTTGCACTTTTGCCACAAGTTATGCTCAGAAACACTGTTTAGAGCTCTTACAACGCCAGCAAACGCTGTTTTGAACGCCTTAATGCAAGCCTTACCTACTTGTTAGGAATGCATGTGTAACATTACAAACATGATAAAACAGCTTGTTATCACATCCAAACACTGTTTTAGAACAAATATGAGTTTTCAGTTCATTCTTCAAAAGTTGCACTTTTGCTCCAAGTTATGCTCAGAAACACTGTTTAGAGCGCTTACAGCGCCAGCAAACGCTGTTTGAACGCCTTAATGCAAGCCTTACCTACTTGTTAGGAAATGCATGTGTAACATTACAAACATGATAAAACAGCTTGTTATCACATCCAAACACTGTTTTAGAACAAAATATGAGTTTTCAGTTCATTCTTCAAAAGTTGCACTTTTGCTCCAAGTTATGCTCAGAAACACTGTTTAGAGCGCTTACAGCGCCAGCAAACGCTGTTTTGAACGCCTTAATACAAGACTTACTACTTGTTTGGAAATGCATGTGTAACATTACAAACATGATAAAACAGCTTGTTATCACATCCAAACACTGTTTTAGAACAAAATATGAGTTTTCAGTTCATTCTTCAAAAGTTGCACTTTTGCTCCAAGTTATGCTCAGAAACACTGTTTAGAGCGCTTACAGCGCCAGCAAACGCTGTTTTGAACGCCTTAATGCAAGACTTACTACTTGTTAGAAAATGGATGTGTAACATTACAAACATGATAAAACAGCTTGTTATCACATCCAAACACTGTTTTCATTCAAAATATGAGTTTTCTTTTCATTCTTCAAAAGTTGCACTTTTGCCACAAGTTATGCTCAGAAACACTGTTTAGAGCTCTTACAACGCCAGCAAACGCTGTTTTGAACGCCTTAATGCAAGCCTTACTACTTGTTAGGAAATGCATGTGTAACATTACAAACATGATAAAACAGCTTGTTATCACATCCAAACACTGTTTTAGAACAAAATATGAGTTTTCAGTTCATTCTTCAAAAGTTGCACTTTTGCCACAAGTTATGCTCAGAAACACTGTTTAGAGCTCTTACAACGCCAGCAAACGCTGTTTTGAACGCCTTAATGCCAGCCTTACTACTTGTATGGAAATGCATGTGTAACATTACAAACATGATAAACAGCTTGTTATCACATCCAAACACTGTTTTAGAACAAAATATAAGTTTTCAGTTCATTCTTCAAAAGTTGCACTTTTGCTCCAAGTTATGCTCAGAAACACTGTTTAGAGCGCTTACAGCGCCAGCAAACGCTGTTTTGAACGCCTTAATGCAAGCCTTACCTACTTGTTAGGAAATGCATGTGTAACATTACAAACATGATAAAACAGCTTGTTATCACATCCAAACACTGTTTTCATTCAAAATATGAGTTTTCTTTTCATTCTTCAAAAGTTGCACTTTTGCCACAAGTTATGCTCAGAAAACACTGTTTAGAGCTCTTACAACGCCAGCAAACGCTGTTTTGAACGCCTTAATGCAAGCCTTACTACTTGTTAGGGAAATGCATGTGTAACATTACAACATGATAAAACAGCTTGTTATCACATCCAAACACTGTTTTAGAACAAAATATGAGTTTTCAGTTCATTCTTCAAAAGTTGCACTTTTGCCACAAGTTATGCTCAGAAACACTGTTTAGAGCTCTTACAACGCCAGCAAACGCTGTTTTGAACGCCTTAATGCCAGCCTTACTACTTGTATGGAAATGCAGGTGTAACATTACAAACATGATAAAACAGCTTGTTATCACATCCAAACACTGTTTTAGAACAAAATATAAGTTTTCAGTTCATTCTTCAAAAGTTGCACTTTTGCTCCAAGTTATGCTCAGAAACACTGTTTAGAGCGCTTACAGCGCCAGCAAACGCTGTTTTGAACGCCTTAATGCAAGCCTTACCTACTTGTTAGGAAATGCATGTGTAACATTACAAACATGATAAAACAGCTTGTTATCACATCCAAACACTGTTTTAGAACAAAATATGAGTTTTCAGTTCATTCTTCAAAAGTTGCACTTTTGCTCCAAGTTATTCTCAGAAACACTGTTTAGAGCGCTTACAGCGCCAGCAAACGCTGTTTTGAACGCCTTAATGCAAGCCTTACCTACTTGTTAGGAAATGCATGTGTAACATTACAAACATGATAAAACAGCTTGTTATCACATCCAAACACTGTTTTAGAACAAAATATGAGTTTTCAGTTCATTCTTCAAAAGTTGCACTTTTGCTCCAAGTTATGCTCAGAAACACTGTTTAGAGCGCTTACAGCGCCAGCAAACGCTGTTTGAACGCCTTAATGCAAGACTTACTACTTGTTAGAAATGGATGTGTAACATTACAAACATGATAAAACAGCTTGTTATCACATCCAAACACTGTTTTCATTCAAAATATGAGTTTTCTTTTCATTCTTCAAAAGTTGCACTTTTGCCACAAGTTATGCTCAGAAACACTGTTTAGAGCTCTTACAACGCCAGCAAACGCTGTTTTGAACGCCTTAATGCAAGACTTACTACTTGTTAGAAAATGGATGTGTAACATTACAAACATGATAAAACAGCTTGTTATTCCATCCAAACACTGTTTTGGAACAAAATATGAGTTTTCAGTTCATTCTTCAAAAGTTGCACTTTTGCTCCAAGTTATGCTCAGAAACACTGTTTAGAGCTCTTACAACGCCAGCAAACGCTGTTTTGAACGCCTTAATGCAAGCCTTACCTACTTGTTAGGAAATGCATGTGTAACATTGACAAACATGATAAAACAGCTTGTTATCACATCCAAACACTGTTTTAGAACAAAATATGAGTTTTCAGTTCATTCTTCAAAAGTTGCACTTTTGCTCCAAGTTATGCTCAGAAACACTGTTTAGAGCGCTTACAGCGCCAGCAAACGCTGTTTTGAACGCCTTAATGCAAGCCTTACCTACTTGTTAGGAAATGCATGTGTAACATTACAAACATGATAAAACAGCTTGTTATCACATCCAAACACTGTTTTGGAACAAAATATGAGTTTTCAGTTCATTCTTCAAAAGTTGCACTTTTGCCACAAGTTATGCTCAGAAACACTGTTTAGAGCTCTTACAACGCCAGCAAACGCTGTTTTGAACGCCTTAATGCAAGCCTTACCTACTTGTTAGGAAATGCATGTGTAACATTACAAACATGATAAAACAGCTTGTTATCACATCCAAACACTGTTTTAGAACAAAATATGAGTTTTCAGTTCATTCTTCAAAAGTTGCACTTTTGCTCCAAGTTATGCTCAGAAACACTGTTTAGAGCGCTTACAGCGCCAGCAAACGCTGTTTTGAACGCCTTAATGCAAGCCTTACCTACTTGTTAGGAAATGCATGTGTAACATTACAAACATGATAAAACAGCTTGTTATCACATCCAAACACTGTTTTAGAACAAAATATGAGTTTTCAGTTCATTCTTCAAAAGTTGCACTTTTGCTCCAAGTTATGCTCAGAAACACTGTTTAGAGCGCTTACAGCGCCAGCAAACGCTGTTTTGAACGCCTTAATACAAGACTTACTACTTGTTTGGAAATGCATGTGTAACATTACAAACATGATAAAACAGCTTGTTATCACATCCAAACACTGTTTAGAACAAAATATGAGTTTTCAGTTCATTCTTCAAAAGTTGCACTTTTGCTCCAAGTTATGCTCAGAAACACTGTTTAGAGCGCTTACAGCGCCAGCAAACGCTGTTTTGAACGCCTTAATGCAAGACTTACTACTTGTTAGAAAATGGATGTGTAACATTACAAACATGATAAAACAGCTTGTTATCACATCCAAACACTGTTTTCATTCAAAATATGAGTTTTCTTTTCATTCTTCAAAAGTTGCACTTTTGCCACAAGTTATGCTCAGAAACACTGTTTAGAGCTCTTACAACGCCAGCAAACGCTGTTTTGAACGCCTTAATGCAAGCCTTACTACTTGTTAGGAAATGCATGTGTAACATTACAAACATGATAAAACAGCTTGTTATCACATCCAAACACTGTTTTTAGAACAAAATATGAGTTTTCAGTTCATTCTTCAAAAGTTGCACTTTTGCCACAAGTTATGCTCAGAAACACTGTTTAGAGCTCTTACAACGCCAGCAAACGCTGTTTTTGAACGCCTTAATGCCAGCCTTACTACTTGTATGGAAATGCATGTGTAACAACAAACATGATAAAACAGCTTGTTATCACATCCAAACACTGTTTTCATTCAAAATATGAGTTTTCTTTTCATTCTTCAAAAGTTGCACTTTTGCCACAAGTTATGCTCAGAAACACTGTTTAGAGCTCTTACAACGCCAGCAAACACTGTTTTGAACGCCTTAATGCAAGCCTTACTACTTGTTAGGAAATGCATGTGTAACATTACAAACATGATAAAACAGCTTGTTATCACATCCAAACACTGTTTTGGAACAAAATATGAGTTTTCAGTTCATTCTTCAAAAGTTGCACTTTTGCTCCAAGTTATGCTCAGAAACACTGTTTAGAGCTCTTACAACGCCAGCAAACGCTGTTTTGAACGCCTTAATGCAAGCCTTACCTACTTGTTAGGAAATGCATGTGTAACATTACAAACATGATAAAACAGCTTGTTATCACATCCAAACACTGTTTTAGAACAAAATATGAGTTTTCAGTTCATTCTTCAAAAGTTGCACTTTTGCTCCAAGTTATGCTCAGAAACACTGTTTAGAGCGCTTACAGCGCCAGCAAACGCTGTTTTGAACGCCTTAATGCAAGCCTTACCTACTTGTTAGGAAATGCATGTGTAACATTACAAACATGATAAAACAGCTTGTTATCACATCCAAACACTGTTTTAGAACAAAATATGAGTTTTCAGTTCATTCTTCAAAAGTTGCACTTTTGCTCCAAGTTATGCTCAGAAACACTGTTTAGAGCGCTTACAGCGCCAGCAAACGCTGTTTTGAACGCCTTAATGCAAGACTTACTACTTGTTAGAAAATGGATGTGTAACATTACAAACATGATAAAACAGCTTGTTATCACATCCAAACACTGTTTTAGAACAAAATATGAGTTTTCAGTTCATTCTTCAAAAGTTGCACTTTTGCTCCAAGTTATGCTCAGAAACACTGTTTAGAGCGCTTACAGCGCCAGCAAACGCTGTTTTGAACGCCTTAATGCAAGACTTACTACTTGTTAGAAAATGGATGTGTAACATTACAAACATGATAAAACAGCTTGTTATCACATCCAAACACTGTTTTCATTCAAAATATGAGTTTTCTTTTCATTCTTCAAAAGTTGCACTTTTGCCACAAGTTATGCTCAGAAACACTGTTTAGAGCTCTTACAACGCCAGCAAACGCTGTTTTGAACGCCTTAATGCAAGCCTTACCTACTTGTTAGGAAATGCATGTGTAACATTACAAACATGATAAAACAGCTTGTTATCACATCCAAACACTGTTTTAGAACAAAATATGAGTTTTCAGTTCATTCTTCAAAAGTTGCACTTTTGCTCCAAGTTATGCTCAGAAACACTGTTTAGAGCGCTTACAGCGCCAGCAAACGCTGTTTTGAACGCCTTAATGCAAGCCTTACCTACTTGTTAGGAAATGCATGTGTAACATTACAAACATGATAAAACAGCTTGTTATCACATCCAAACACTGTTTTAGAACAAAATATGAGTTTTCAGTTCATTCTTCAAAAGTTGCACTTTTGCTCCAAGTTATGCTCAGAAACACTGTTTAGAGCGCTTACAGCGCCAGCAAACGCTGTTTTGAACGCCTTAATGCAAGACTTACTACTTGTTAGAAAATGGATGTGTAACATTACAAACATGATAAAACAGCTTGTTATCACATCCAAACACTGTTTTAGAACAAAATATGAGTTTTCAGTTCATTCTTCAAAAGTTGCACTTTTGCTCCAAGTTATGCTCAGAAACACTGTTTAGAGCGCTTACAGCGCCAGCAAACGCTGTTTTGAACGCCTTAATGCAAGACTTACTACTTGTTAGAAAATGGATGTGTAACATTACAAACATGATAAAACAGCTTGTTATCACATCCAAACACTGTTTTCATTCAAAATATGAGTTTTCTTTTCATTCTTCAAAAGTTGCACTTTTGCCACAAGTTATGCTCAGAAACACTGTTTAGAGCTCTTACAACGCCAGCAAACGCTGTTTTGAACGCCTTAATGCAAGACTTACTACTTGTTAGAAAATGGATGTGTAACATTACAAACATGATAAAACAGCTTGTTATCACATCCAAACACTGTTTTGGAACAAAATATGAGTTTTCAGTTCATTCTTCAAAAGTTGCACTTTTGCTCCAAGTTATGCTCAGAAACACTGTTTAGAGCTCTTACAACGCCAGCAAACGCTGTTTTGAACGCCTTAATGCAAGCCTTACCTACTTGTTAGGAAATGCATGTGTAACATTACAAACATGATAAAACAGCTTGTTATCACATCCAAAACACTGTTTTAGAACAAAATATGAGTTTTCAGTTCATTCTTCAAAAGTTGCACTTTTGCTCCAAGTTATGCTCAGAAACACTGTTTAGAGCGCTTACAGCGCCAGCAAACGCTGTTTTGAACGCCTTAATGCAAGCCTTACCTACTTGTTAGGAAATGCATGTGTAACATTACAAACATGATAAAACAGCTTGTTATCACATCCAAACACTGTTTTAGAACAAAATATGAGTTTTCAGTTCATTCTTCAAAAGTTGCACTTTTGCTCCAAGTTATGCTCAGAAACACTGTTTAGAGCGCTTACAGCGCCAGCAAACGCTGTTTTGAACGCCTTAATGCAAGCCTTACCTACTTGTTAGGAAATGCATGTGTAACATTACAAACATGATAAAACAGCTTGTTATCACATCCAAACACTGTTTTAGAACAAAATATGAGTTTTCAGTTCATTCTTCAAAAGTTGCACTTTTGCTCCAAGTTATGCTCAGAAACACTGTTTAGAGCGCTTACAGCGCCAGCAAACGCTGTTTTGAACGCCTTAATGCAAGCCTTACCTACTTGTTAGGAAATGCATGTGTAACATTACAAACATGATAAAACAGCTTGTTATCACATCCAAACACTGTTTTAGAACAAAATATGAGTTTTCAGTTCATTCTTCAAAAGTTGCACTTTTGCTCCAAGTTATGCTCAGAAACACTGTTTAGAGCGCTTACAGCGCCAGCAAACGCTGTTTTGAACGCCTTAATGCAAGACTTACTACTTGTTAGAAAATGGATGTGTAACATTACAAACATGATAAAACAGCTTGTTATCACATCCAAACACTGTTTTAGAACAAAATATGAGTTTTCAGTTCATTCTTCAAAAGTTGCACTTTTGCTCCAAGTTATGCTCAGAAACACTGTTTAGAGCGCTTACAGCGCCAGCAAACGCTGTTTTGAACGCCTTAATGCAAGACTTACTACTTGTTAGAAAAATGGATGTGTAACATTACAAACATGATAAAACAGCTTGTTATCACATCCAAACACTGTTTTCATTCAAAATATGAGTTTTCTTTTCATTCTTCAAAAGTTGCACTTTTGCCACAAGTTATGCTCAGAAACACTGTTTAGAGCTCTTACAACGCCAGCAAACGCTGTTTTGAACGCCTTAATGCAAGACTTACTACTTGTTAGAAAATGGATGTGTAACATTACAAACATGATAAAACAGCTTGTTATCACATCCAAACACTGTTTTGGAACAAAATATGAGTTTTCAGTTCATTCTTCAAAAGTTGCACTTTTGCTCCAAGTTATGCTCAGAAACACTGTTTAGAGCTCTTACAACGCCAGCAAACGCTGTTTTGAACGCCTTAATGCAAGCCTTACCTACTTGTTAGGAAATGCATGTGTAACATTACAAACATGATAAAACAGCTTGTTATCACATCCAAACACTGTTTTAGAACAAAATATGAGTTTTCAGTTCATTCTTCAAAAGTTGCACTTTTGCTCCAAGTTATGCTCAGAAACACTGTTTAGAGCGCTTACAGCGCCAGCAAACGCTGTTTTGAACGCCTTAATGCAAGCCTTACCTACTTGTTAGGAAATGCATGTGTAACATTACAAACATGATAAAACAGCTTGTTATCACATCCAAACACTGTTTAGAACAAAATATGAGTTTTCAGTTCATTCTTCAAAAGTTGCACTTTTGCTCCAAGTTATGCTCAGAAACACTGTTTAGAGCGCTTACAGCGCCAGCAAACGCTGTTTTGAACGCCTTAATGCAAGCCTTACCTACTTGTTAGGAAATGCATGTGTAACATTACAAACATGATAAAACAGCTTGTTATCACATCCAAACACTGTTTTAGAACAAAATATGAGTTTTCAGTTCATTCTTCAAAAGTTGCACTTTTGCTCCAAGTTATGCTCAGAAACACTGTTTAGAGCGCTTACAGCGCCAGCAAACGCTGTTTTGAACGCCTTAATACAAGACTTACTACTTGTTTGGAAATGCATGTGTAACATTACAAACATGATAAAACAGCTTGTTATCACATCCAAACACTGTTTTAGAACAAAATATGAGTTTTCAGTTCATTCTTCAAAAGTTGCACTTTTGCTCCAAGTTATGCTCAGAAACACTGTTTAGAGCGCTTACAGCGCCAGCAAACGCTGTTTTGAACGCCTTAATGCAAGACTTACTACTTGTTAGAAAATGGATGTGTAACATTACAAACATGATAAAACAGCTTGTTATCACATCCAAACACTGTTTTCATTCAAAATATGAGTTTTCTTTTCATTCTTCAAAAGTTGCACTTTTGCCACAAGTTATGCTCAGAAACACTGTTTAGAGCTCTTACAACGCCAGCAAACGCTGTTTTGAACGCCTTAATGCAAGCCTTACTACTTGTTAGGAAATGCATGTGTAACATTACAAACATGATAAAACAGCTTGTTATCACATCCAAACACTGTTTTGGAACAAAATATGAGTTTTCAGTTCATTCTTCAAAAGTTGCACTTTTGCCACAAGTTATGCTCAGAAACACTGTTTAGAGCTCTTACAACGCCAGCAAACGCTGTTTTGAACGCCTTAATGCAAGCCTTACCTACTTGTTAGGAAATGCATGTGTAACATTACAAACATGATAAAACAGCTTGTTATCACATCCAAACACTGTTTTGGAACAAAATATGAGTTTTCAGTTCATTCTTCAAAAGTTGCACTTTTGCTCCAAGTTATGCTCAGAAACACTGTTTAGAGCGCTTACAGCGCCAGCAAACGCTGTTTTGAACGCCTTAATGCAAGCCTTACCTACTTGTTAGGAAATGCATGTGTAACATTACAAACATGATAAAACAGCTTGTTATCACATCCAAACACTGTTTTAGAACAAAATATGAGTTTTCAGTTCATTCTTCAAAAGTTGCACTTTTGCTCCAAGTTATGCTCAGAAACACTGTTTAGAGCGCTTACAGCGCCAGCAAACGCTGTTTTGAACGCCTTAATGCAAGACTTACTACTTGTTAGAAAATGGATGTGTAACATTACAAACATGATAAAACAGCTTGTTATCACATCCAAACACTGTTTTCATTCAAAATATGAGTTTTCTTTTCATTCTTCAAAAGTTGCACTTTTGCCACAAGTTATGCTCAGAAACACTGTTTAGAGCTCTTACAACGCCAGCAAACGCTGTTTTGAACGCCTTAATGCAAGCCTTAATACTTGTTAGGAAATGCATGTGTAACATTACAAACATGATAAAACAGCTTGTTATCACATCCAAACACTGTTTTAGAACAAAATATGAGTTTTCAGTTCATTCTTCAAAAGTTGCACTTTTGCTCCAAGTTATGCTCAGAAACACTGTTTAGAGCGCTTACAGCGCCAGCAAACGCTGTTTTGAACGCCTTAATGCAAGACTTACTACTTGTTAGAAAATGGATGTGTAACATTACAAACATGATAAAACAGCTTGTTATCACATCCAAACACTGTTTTCATTCAAAATATGAGTTTTCTTTTCATTCTTCAAAAGTTGCACTTTTGCCACAAGTTATGCTCAGAAACACTGTTTAGAGCGCTTACAGCGCCAGCAAACGCTGTTTTGAACGCCTTAATGCAAGCCTTACCTACTTGTTAGGAAATGCATGTGTAACATTACAAACATGATAAAACAGCTTGTTATCACATCCAAACACTGTTTTAGAACAAAATATGAGTTTTCAGTTCATTCTTCAAAAGTTGCACTTTTGCTCCAAGTTATGCTCAGAAACACTGTTTAGAGCGCTTACAGCGCCAGCAAACGCTGTTTTGAACGCCTTAATGCAAGACTTACTACTTGTTAGAAAATGGATGTGTAACATTACAAACATGATAAAACAGCTTGTTATCACATCCAAACACTGTTTTAGAACAAAATATGAGTTTTCAGTTCATTCTTCAAAAGTTGCACTTTTGCTCCAAGTTATGCTCAGAAACACTGTTTAGAGCGCTTACAGCGCAGCAAACGCTGTTTTGAACGCCTTAATGCAAGACTTACTACTTGTTAGAAAATGGATGTGTAACATTACAAACATGATAAAACAGCTTGTTATCACATCCAAACACTGTTTTCATTCAAAATATGAGTTTTCTTTTCATTCTTCAAAAGTTGCACTTTTGCCACAAGTTATGCTCAGAAACACTGTTTAGAGCTCTTACAACGCCAGCAAACGCTGTTTTGAACGCCTTAATGCAAGACTTACTACTTGTTAGAAAATGGATGTGTAACATTACAAACATGATAAAACAGCTTGTTATCACATCCAAACACTGTTTTAGAACAAAATATGAGTTTTCAGTTCATTCTTCAAAAGTTGCACTTTTGCTCCAAGTTATGCTCAGAAACACTGTTTAGAGCGCTTACAGCGCCAGCAAACGCTGTTTTGAACGCCTTAATGCAAGCCTTACCTACTTGTTAGGAAATGCATGTGTAACATTACAAACATGATAAAACAGCTTGTTATCACATCCAAACACTGTTTTAGAACAAAATATGAGTTTTCAGTTCATTCTTCAAAAGTTGCACTTTTGCTCCAAGTTATGCTCAGAAACACTGTTTAGAGCGCTTACAGCGCCAGCAAACGCTGTTTTGAACGCCTTAATGCAAGACTTACTACTTGTTAGAAAATGGATGTGTAACATTACAAACATGATAAAACAGCTTGTTATCACATCCAAACACTGTTTTAGAACAAAATATGAGTTTTCAGTTCATTCTTCAAAAGTTGCACTTTTGCTCCAAGTTATGCTCAGAAACACTGTTTAGAGCGCTTACAGCGCCAGCAAACGCTGTTTTGAACGCCTTAATGCAAGACTTACTACTTGTTAGAAAATGGATGTGTAACATTACAAACATGATAAAACAGCTTGTTATCACATCCAAACACTGTTTTCATTCAAAATATGAGTTTTCTTTTCATTCTTCAAAAGTTGCACTTTTGCCACAAGTTATGCTCAGAAACACTGTTTAGAGCTCTTACAACGCCAGCAAACGCTGTTTTGAACGCCTTAATGCAAGACTTACTACTTGTTAGAAAATGGATGTGTAACATTACAAACATGATAAAACAGCTTGTTATCACATCCAAACACTGTTTTGGAACAAAATATGAGTTTTCAGTTCATTCTTCAAAAGTTGCACTTTTGCTCCAAGTTATGCTCAGAAACACTGTTTAGAGCTCTTACAACGCCAGCAAACGCTGTTTTGAACGCCTTAATGCAAGCCTTACCTACTTGTTAGGAAATGCATGTGTAACATTACAAACATGATAAAACAGCTTGTTATCACATCCAAACACTGTTTTAGAACAAAATATGAGTTTTCAGTTCATTCTTCAAAAGTTGCACTTTTGCTCCAAGTTATGCTCAGAAACACTGTTTAGAGCGCTTACAGCGCCAGCAAACGCTGTTTTGAACGCCTTAATGCAAGACTTACTACTTGTTAGAAAATGGATGTGTAACATTACAAACATGATAAAACAGCTTGTTATCACATCCAAACACTGTTTTAGAACAAAATATGAGTTTTCAGTTCATTCTTCAAAAGTTGCACTTTTGCTCCAAGTTATGCTCAGAAACACTGTTTAGAGCGCTTACAGCGCCAGCAAACGCTGTTTTGAACGCCTTAATGCAAGACTTACTACTTGTTAGAAAATGGATGTGTAACATTACAAACATGATAAAACAGCTTGTTATCACATCCAAACACTGTTTTCATTCAAAATATGAGTTTTCTTTTCATTCTTCAAAAGTTGCACTTTTGCCACAAGTTATGCTCAGAAACACTGTTTAGAGCCAGCAAACGCTGTTTTGAACGCCTTAATGCAAGCCTTACCTACTTGTTAGGAAATGCATGTGTAACATTACAAACATGATAAAACAGCTTGTTATCACATCCAAACACTGTTTTAGAACAAAATATGAGTTTTCAGTTCATTCTTCAAAAGTTGCACTTTTGCTCCAAGTTATGCTCAGAAACACTGTTTAGAGCGCTTACAGCGCCAGCAAACGCTGTTTTGAACGCCTTAATGCAAGACTTACTACTTGTTAGAAAATGGATGTGTAACATTACAAACATGATAAAACAGCTTGTTATCACATCCAAACACTGTTTTCATTCAAAATATGAGTTTTCTTTTCATTCTTCAAAAGTTGCACTTTTGCCACAAGTTATGCTCAGAAACACTGTTTAGAGCGCTTACAGCGCCAGCAAACGCTGTTTTGAACGCCTTAATGCAAGCCTTACCTACTTGTTAGGAAATGCATGTGTAACATTACAAACATGATAAAACAGCTTGTTATCACATCCAAACACTGTTTTAGAACAAAATATGAGTTTTCAGTTCATTCTTCAAAAGTTGCACTTTTGCTCCAAGTTATGCTCAGAAACACTGTTTAGAGCGCTTACAGCGCCAGCAAACGCTGTTTTGAACGCCTTAATGCAAGACTTACTACTTGTTAGAAAATGGATGTGTAACATTACAAACATGATAAAACAGCTTGTTATCACATCCAAACACTGTTTTAGAACAAAATATGAGTTTTCAGTTCATTCTTCAAAAGTTGCACTTTTGCTCCAAGTTATGCTCAGAAACACTGTTTAGAGCGCTTACAGCGCCAGCAAACGCTGTTTTGAACGCCTTAATGCAAGACTTACTACTTGTTAGAAAATGGATGTGTAACATTACAAACATGATAAAACAGCTTGTTATCACATCCAAACACTGTTTTCATTCAAAATATGAGTTTTCTTTTCATTCTTCAAAAGTTGCACTTTTGCCACAAGTTATGCTCAGAAACACTGTTTAGAGCTCTTACAACGCCAGCAAACGCTGTTTTGAACGCCTTAATGCAAGACTTACTACTTGTTAGAAAATGGATGTGTAACATTACAAACATGATAAAACAGCTTGTTATCACATCCAAACACTGTTTTGGAACAAAATATGAGTTTTCAGTTCATTCTTCAAAAGTTGCACTTTTGCTCCAAGTTATGCTCAGAAACACTGTTTAGAGCGCTTACAGCGCCAGCAAACGCTGTTTTGAACGCCTTAATGCAAGACTTACTACTTGTTAGAAAATGGATGTGTAACATTACAAACATGATAAAACAGCTTGTTATCACATCCAAACACTGTTTTCATTCAAAATATGAGTTTTCTTTTCATTCTTCAAAAGTTGCACTTTTGCCACAAGTTATGCTCAGAAACACTGTTTAGAGCTCTTACAACGCCAGCAAACACTGTTTTGAACGCCTTAATGCAAGCCTTACTACTTGTTAGGAAATGCATGTGTAACATTACAAACATGATAAAACAGCTTGTTATCACATCCAAACACTGTTTTGGAACAAAATATGAGTTTTCAGTTCATTCTTCAAAAGTTGCACTTTTGCTCCAAGTTATGCTCAGAAACACTGTTTAGAGCTCTTACAACGCCAGCAAACGCTGTTTTGAACGCCTTAATGCAAGCCTTACCTACTTGTTAGGAAATGCATGTGTAACATTACAAACATGATAAAACAGCTTGTTATCACATCCAAACACTGTTTTAGAACAAAATATGAGTTTTCAGTTCATTCTTCAAAAGTTGCACTTTTGCTCCAAGTTATGCTCAGAAACACTGTTTAGAGCGCTTACAGCGCCAGCAAACGCTGTTTTGAACGCCTTAATGCAAGCCTTACCTACTTGTTAGGAAATGCATGTGTAACATTACAAACATGATAAAACAGCTTGTTATCACATCCAAACACTGTTTTAGAACAAAATATGAGTTTTCAGTTCATTCTTCAAAAGTTGCACTTTTGCTCCAAGTTATGCTCAGAAACACTGTTTAGAGCGCTTACAGCGCCAGCAAACGCTGTTTTGAACGCCTTAATGCAAGACTTACTACTTGTTAGAAAATGGATGTGTAACATTACAAACATGATAAAACAGCTTGTTATCACATCCAAACACTGTTTTAGAACAAAATATGAGTTTTCAGTTCATTCTTCAAAAGTTGCACTTTTGCTCCAAGTTATGCTCAGAAACACTGTTTAGAGCGCTTACAGCGCCAGCAAACGCTGTTTTGAACGCCTTAATGCAAGACTTACTACTTGTTAGAAAATGGATGTGTAACATTACAAACATGATAAAACAGCTTGTTATCACATCCAAACACTGTTTTCATTCAAAATATGAGTTTTCTTTTCATTCTTCAAAAGTTGCACTTTTGCCACAAGTTATGCTCAGAAACACTGTTTAGAGCTCTTACAACGCCAGCAAACGCTGTTTTGAACGCCTTAATGCAAGACTTACTACTTGTTAGAAAATGGATGTGTAACATTACAAACATGATAAAACAGCTTGTTATCACATCCAAACACTGTTTTGGAACAAAATATGAGTTTTCAGTTCATTCTTCAAAAGTTGCACTTTTGCTCCAAGTTATGCTCAGAAACACTGTTTAGAGCTCTTACAACGCCAGCAAACGCTGTTTTGAACGCCTTAATGCAAGCCTTACCTACTTGTTAGGAAATGCATGTGTAACATTACAAACATGATAAAACAGCTTGTTATCACATCCAAACACTGTTTTAGAACAAAATATGAGTTTTCAGTTCATTCTTCAAAAGTTGCACTTTTGCTCCAAGTTATGCTCAGAAACACTGTTTAGAGCGCTTACAGCGCCAGCAAACGCTGTTTTGAACGCCTTAATGCAAGACTTACTACTTGTTAGAAAATGGATGTGTAACATTACAAACATGATAAAACAGCTTGTTATCACATCCAAACACTGTTTTAGAACAAAATATGAGTTTTCAGTTCATTCTTCAAAAGTTGCACTTTTGCTCCAAGTTATGCTCAGAAACACTGTTTAGAGCGCTTACAGCGCCAGCAAACGCTGTTTTGAACGCCTTAATGCAAGACTTACTACTTGTTAGAAAATGGATGTGTAACATTACAAACATGATAAAACAGCTTGTTATCACATCCAAACACTGTTTTCATTCAAAATATGAGTTTTCTTTTCATTCTTCAAAAGTTGCACTTTTGCCACAAGTTATGCTCAGAAACACTGTTTAGAGCCAGCAAACGCTGTTTTGAACGCCTTAATGCAAGCCTTACCTACTTGTTAGGAAATGCATGTGTAACATTACAAACATGATAAAACAGCTTGTTATCACATCCAAACACTGTTTTAGAACAAAATATGAGTTTTCAGTTCATTCTTCAAAAGTTGCACTTTTGCTCCAAGTTATGCTCAGAAACACTGTTTAGAGCGCTTACAGCGCCAGCAAACGCTGTTTTGAACGCCTTAATGCAAGACTTACTACTTGTTAGAAAATGGATGTGTAACATTACAAACATGATAAAACAGCTTGTTATCACATCCAAACACTGTTTTCATTCAAAATATGAGTTTTCTTTTCATTCTTCAAAAGTTGCACTTTTGCCACAAGTTATGCTCAGAAACACTGTTTAGAGCGCTTACAGCGCCAGCAAACGCTGTTTTGAACGCCTTAATGCAAGCCTTACCTACTTGTTAGGAAATGCATGTGTAACATTACAAACATGATAAAACAGCTTGTTATCACATCCAAACACTGTTTTAGAACAAAATATGAGTTTTCAGTTCATTCTTCAAAAGTTGCACTTTTGCTCCAAGTTATGCTCAGAAACACTGTTTAGAGCGCTTACAGCGCCAGCAAACGCTGTTTTGAACGCCTTAATGCAAGACTTACTACTTGTTAGAAAATGGATGTGTAACATTACAAACATGATAAAACAGCTTGTTATCACATCCAAACACTGTTTTAGAACAAAATATGAGTTTTCAGTTCATTCTTCAAAAGTTGCACTTTTGCTCCAAGTTATGCTCAGAAACACTGTTTAGAGCGCTTACAGCGCCAGCAAACGCTGTTTTGAACGCCTTAATGCAAGACTTACTACTTGTTAGAAAATGGATGTGTAACATTACAAACATGATAAAACAGCTTGTTATCACATCCAAACACTGTTTTCATTCAAAATATGAGTTTTCTTTTCATTCTTCAAAAGTTGCACTTTTGCCACAAGTTATGCTCAGAAACACTGTTTAGAGCTCTTACAACGCCAGCAAACGCTGTTTTGAACGCCTTAATGCAAGACTTACTACTTGTTAGAAAATGGATGTGTAACATTACAAACATGATAAAACAGCTTGTTATCACATCCAAACACTGTTTTGGAACAAAATATGAGTTTTCAGTTCATTCTTCAAAAGTTGCACTTTTGCTCCAAGTTATGCTCAGAAACACTGTTTAGAGCGCTTACAGCGCCAGCAAACGCTGTTTTGAACGCCTTAATGCAAGACTTACTACTTGTTAGAAAATGGATGTGTAACATTACAAACATGATAAAACAGCTTGTTATCACATCCAAACACTGTTTTCATTCAAAATATGAGTTTTCTTTTCATTCTTCAAAAGTTGCACTTTTGCCACAAGTTATGCTCAGAAACACTGTTTAGAGCTCTTACAACGCCAGCAAACACTGTTTTGAACGCCTTAATGCAAGCCTTACTACTTGTTAGGAAATGCATGTGTAACATTACAAACATGATAAAACAGCTTGTTATCACATCCAAACACTGTTTTAGAACAAAATATGAGTTTTCAGTTCATTCTTCAAAAGTTGCACTTTTGCTCCAAGTTCAATCAATCAATCAATCAAATTTTATTTATATAGCGCTTTTTACAACAGTTGTTGTCACAAAGCAGCTTTACAAGTGCCGAGTCCTAGCCCCCAGTGAGCAAGCCAAAGGCGACAGTGGCAAGGAAAAACTCCCTAGTTTTTTGCATGAGGAAGAAACCTTGAGAGGAACCAAGACTCAGGGGGGGAACCCATCCTCCTCTGGCCGACACCGGTCACCATGACAACAACAATAATATAGACAGAATGTAGACAGAATGTAAAAGATGCAATAATGTCCATTTAGACCGAAAAATATGTAATAATGTCCATCATGGTGTAGGCATCCGGTTAGGCAGGAGGTGGCCGGCCAGGATGGATCGCTTGTCTCTCCTCATCTCATTATTCCTCAAGCAGGCGGGCAGCCATGTGGAGAAATGAAACAGGGAAAATTAGCTCTGTATGAGGACATATACAGGACAGGTAAAATTATAAACATTTCTGGAGTGTGGCAGCAACTCCGGCACTAAGTTAAATTATTACAGCCTAGCTAAAAAAAGGCAGAACCAGAAGGTAACATAGGCTTGGGGGCATTCTGAGACAATGGCATCCGTTCACTGCACTGTCAACAAACTTGAGTGACCACGAGCAGTGACAGGATGACAGCACCAGCACCCCAGTCTACCATAAAACCCTTCGTCTATGAACCCCTGGATCTGTACCTTTATCTAAGGGGGATATTAATTATCAAACGCTAGACTAAATAAGTGGGTTTTCAACCTAGATTTAAAGATTGTGACTGTGTCAGAGTCCCGGACACATTTAGGAAGATTATTCCAAAGCTGGGGGGCCTTATAAGAAAAGGCTCTTCCCCCTGCTGTTACCTTGTTAATTTGTGGAACTAATAACAGACCAGCACCCTGTGATCTTAGTTGACGTGGGGGTTCATAATAGGAAATAAGTTCCTGGAGGTATTCAGGAGCAAGCCCGTGTAGTGCTTTATATGCTAATAATAGAATTTTAAAATCAATACGAAATTTAACTGGGAGCCAATGCAGGGCTGATAGGACTGGTCTAAGTTATGCTCAGAAACACTGTTTAGAGCGCTTACAGCGCCAGCAAACGCTGTTTTGAACGCCTTAATGCAAGCCTTACCTACTTGTTAGGAAATGCATGTGTAACATTACAAACATGATAAAACAGCTTGTTATCACATCCAAACACTGTTTTAGAACAAAATATGAGTTTTCAGTTCATTCTTCAAAAGTTGCACTTTTGCTCCAAGTTATGCTCAGAAACACTGTTTAGAGCGCTTACAGCGCCAGCAAACGCTGTTTTGAACGCCTTAATGCAAGCCTTACCTACTTGTTAGGAAATGCATGTGTAACATTACAAACATGATAAAACAGCTTGTTATCACATCCAAACACTGTTTTAGAACAAAATATGAGTTTTCAGTTCATTCTTCAAAAGTTGCACTTTTGCTCCAAGTTATGCTCAGAAACACTGTTTAGAGCGCTTACAGCGCCAGCAAACGCTGTTTTAAACGCCTTAATGCAAGACTTACTACTTGTTAGAAAATGGATGTGTAACATTACAAACATGATAAAACAGCTTGTTATCACATCCAAACACTGTTTTAGAACAAAATATGAGTTTTCAGTTCATTCTTCAAAAGTTGCACTTTTGCTCCAAGTTATGCTCAGAAACACTGTTTAGAGCGCTTACAGCGCCAGCAAACGCTGTTTTGAACGCCTTAATGCAAGACTTACTACTTGTTAGAAAATGGATGTGTAACATTACAAACATGATAA
Source organism: Brachyhypopomus gauderio (assembly GCF_052324685.1). Lineage (NCBI taxonomy): Eukaryota > Metazoa > Chordata > Actinopteri > Gymnotiformes > Hypopomidae > Brachyhypopomus > Brachyhypopomus gauderio. The sequence goes on along the minus strand of NW_027507192.1, from coordinate 27,391 downwards.
AACAGCTTGTTATCACATCCAAACACTGTTTTCATTCAAAATATGAGTTTTCTTTTCATTCTTCAAAAGTTGCACTTTTGCCACAAGTTATGCTCAGAAACACTGTTTAGAGCTCTTACAACGCCAGCAAACACTGTTTTGAACGCCTTAATGCAAGCCTTACTACTTGTTAGGAAATGCATGTGTAACATTACAAACATGATAAAACAGCTTGTTATCACATCCAAACACTGTTTTGGAACAAAATATGAGTTTTCAGTTCATTCTTCAAAAGTTGCACTTTTGCTCCAAGTTATGCTCAGAAACACTGTTTAGAGCTCTTACAACGCCAGCAAACGCTGTTTTGAACGCCTTAATGCAAGCCTTACCTACTTGTTAGGAAATGCATGTGTAACATTACAAACATGATAAAACAGCTTGTTATCACATCCAAACACTGTTTTAGAACAAAATATGAGTTTTCAGTTCATTCTTCAAAAGTTGCACTTTTGCTCCAAGTTATGCTCAGAAACACTGTTTAGAGCGCTTACAGCGCCAGCAAACGCTGTTTTGAACGCCTTAATGCAAGCCTTACCTACTTGTTAGGAAATGCATGTGTAACATTACAAACATGATAAAACAGCTTGTTATCACATCCAAACACTGTTTTAGAACAAAATATGAGTTTTCAGTTCATTCTTCAAAAGTTGCACTTTTGCTCCAAGTTATGCTCAGAAACACTGTTTAGAGCGCTTACAGCGCCAGCAAACGCTGTTTTGAACGCCTTAATGCAAGACTTACTACTTGTTAGAAAATGGATGTGTAACATTACAAACATGATAAAACAGCTTGTTATCACATCCAAACACTGTTTTAGAACAAAATATGAGTTTTCAGTTCATTCTTCAAAAGTTGCACTTTTGCTCCAAGTTATGCTCAGAAACACTGTTTAGAGCGCTTACAGCGCCAGCAAACGCTGTTTTGAACGCCTTAATGCAAGACTTACTACTTGTTAGAAAATGGATGTGTAACATTACAAACATGATAAAACAGCTTGTTATCACATCCAAACACTGTTTTCATTCAAAATATGAGTTTTCTTTTCATTCTTCAAAAGTTGCACTTTTGCCACAAGTTATGCTCAGAAACACTGTTTAGAGCTCTTACAACGCCAGCAAACGCTGTTTTGAACGCCTTAATGCAAGCCTTACCTACTTGTTAGGAAATGCATGTGTAACATTACAAACATGATAAAACAGCTTGTTATCACATCCAAACACTGTTTTAGAACAAAATATGAGTTTTCAGTTCATTCTTCAAAAGTTGCACTTTTGCTCCAAGTTATGCTCAGAAACACTGTTTAGAGCGCTTACAGCGCCAGCAAACGCTGTTTTGAACGCCTTAATGCAAGCCTTACCTACTTGTTAGGAAATGCATGTGTAACATTACAAACATGATAAAACAGCTTGTTATCACATCCAAACACTGTTTTAGAACAAAATATGAGTTTTCAGTTCATTCTTCAAAAGTTGCACTTTTGCTCCAAGTTATGCTCAGAAACACTGTTTAGAGCGCTTACAGCGCCAGCAAACGCTGTTTTGAACGCCTTAATGCAAGACTTACTACTTGTTAGAAAATGGATGTGTAACATTACAAACATGATAAAACAGCTTGTTATCACATCCAAACACTGTTTTAGAACAAAATATGAGTTTTCAGTTCATTCTTCAAAAGTTGCACTTTTGCTCCAAGTTATGCTCAGAAACACTGTTTAGAGCGCTTACAGCGCCAGCAAACGCTGTTTTGAACGCCTTAATGCAAGACTTACTACTTGTTAGAAAATGGATGTGTAACATTACAAACATGATAAAACAGCTTGTTATCACATCCAAACACTGTTTTCATTCAAAATATGAGTTTTCTTTTCATTCTTCAAAAGTTGCACTTTTGCCACAAGTTATGCTCAGAAACACTGTTTAGAGCTCTTACAACGCCAGCAAACGCTGTTTTGAACGCCTTAATGCAAGACTTACTACTTGTTAGAAAATGGATGTGTAACATTACAAACATGATAAAACAGCTTGTTATCACATCCAAACACTGTTTTGGAACAAAATATGAGTTTTCAGTTCATTCTTCAAAAGTTGCACTTTTGCTCCAAGTTATGCTCAGAAACACTGTTTAGAGCTCTTACAACGCCAGCAAACGCTGTTTTGAACGCCTTAATGCAAGCCTTACCTACTTGTTAGGAAATGCATGTGTAACATTACAAACATGATAAAACAGCTTGTTATCACATCCAAACACTGTTTTAGAACAAAATATGAGTTTTCAGTTCATTCTTCAAAAGTTGCACTTTTGCTCCAAGTTATGCTCAGAAACACTGTTTAGAGCGCTTACAGCGCCAGCAAACGCTGTTTTGAACGCCTTAATGCAAGCCTTACCTACTTGTTAGGAAATGCATGTGTAACATTACAAACATGATAAAACAGCTTGTTATCACATCCAAACACTGTTTTGGAACAAAATATGAGTTTTCAGTTCATTCTTCAAAAGTTGCACTTTTGCCACAAGTTATGCTCAGAAACACTGTTTAGAGCTCTTACAACGCCAGCAAACGCTGTTTTGAACGCCTTAATGCAAGCCTTACCTACTTGTTAGGAAATGCATGTGTAACATTACAAACATGATAAAACAGCTTGTTATCACATCCAAACACTGTTTTAGAACAAAATATGAGTTTTCAGTTCATTCTTCAAAAGTTGCACTTTTGCTCCAAGTTATGCTCAGAAACACTGTTTAGAGCGCTTACAGCGCCAGCAAACGCTGTTTTGAACGCCTTAATACAAGACTTACTACTTGTTTGGAAATGCATGTGTAACATTACAAACATGATAAAACAGCTTGTTATCACATCCAAACACTGTTTTAGAACAAAATATGAGTTTTCAGTTCATTCTTCAAAAGTTGCACTTTTGCTCCAAGTTATGCTCAGAAACACTGTTTAGAGCGCTTACAGCGCCAGCAAACGCTGTTTTGAACGCCTTAATGCAAGACTTACTACTTGTTAGAAAATGGATGTGTAACATTACAAACATGATAAAACAGCTTGTTATCACATCCAAACACTGTTTTCATTCAAAATATGAGTTTTCTTTTCATTCTTCAAAAGTTGCACTTTTGCCACAAGTTATGCTCAGAAACACTGTTTAGAGCTCTTACAACGCCAGCAAACGCTGTTTTGAACGCCTTAATGCAAGCCTTACTACTTGTTAGGAAATGCATGTGTAACATTACAAACATGATAAAACAGCTTGTTATCACATCCAAACACTGTTTTGGAACAAAATATGAGTTTTCAGTTCATTCTTCAAAAGTTGCACTTTTGCCACAAGTTATGCTCAGAAACACTGTTTAGAGCTCTTACAACGCCAGCAAACGCTGTTTTGAACGCCTTAATGCAAGCCTTACCTACTTGTTAGGAAATGCATGTGTAACATTACAAACATGATAAAACAGCTTGTTATCACATCCAAACACTGTTTTGGAACAAAATATGAGTTTTCAGTTCATTCTTCAAAAGTTGCACTTTTGCTCCAAGTTATGCTCAGAAACACTGTTTAGAGCGCTTACAGCGCCAGCAAACGCTGTTTTGAACGCCTTAATGCAAGCCTTACCTACTTGTTAGGAAATGCATGTGTAACATTACAAACATGATAAAACAGCTTGTTATCACATCCAAACACTGTTTTAGAACAAAATATGAGTTTTCAGTTCATTCTTCAAAAGTTGCACTTTTGCTCCAAGTTATGCTCAGAAACACTGTTTAGAGCGCTTACAGCGCCAGCAAACGCTGTTTTGAACGCCTTAATGCAAGACTTACTACTTGTTAGAAAATGGATGTGTAACATTACAAACATGATAAAACAGCTTGTTATCACATCCAAACACTGTTTTCATTCAAAATATGAGTTTTCTTTTCATTCTTCAAAAGTTGCACTTTTGCCACAAGTTATGCTCAGAAACACTGTTTAGAGCGCTTACAGCGCCAGCAAACGCTGTTTTGAACGCCTTAATGCAAGCCTTACCTACTTGTTAGGAAATGCATGTGTAACATTACAAACATGATAAAACAGCTTGTTATCACATCCAAACACTGTTTTAGAACAAAATATGAGTTTTCAGTTCATTCTTCAAAAGTTGCACTTTTGCTCCAAGTTATGCTCAGAAACACTGTTTAGAGCGCTTACAGCGCCAGCAAACGCTGTTTTGAACGCCTTAATGCAAGACTTACTACTTGTTAGAAAATGGATGTGTAACATTACAAACATGATAAAACAGCTTGTTATCACATCCAAACACTGTTTTAGAACAAAATATGAGTTTTCAGTTCATTCTTCAAAAGTTGCACTTTTGCTCCAAGTTATGCTCAGAAACACTGTTTAGAGCGCTTACAGCGCCAGCAAACGCTGTTTTGAACGCCTTAATGCAAGACTTACTACTTGTTAGAAAATGGATGTGTAACATTACAAACATGATAAAACAGCTTGTTATCACATCGAAACACTGTTTTCATTCAAAATATGAGTTTTCTTTTCATTCTTCAAAAGTTGCACTTTTGCCACAAGTTATGCTCAGAAACACTGTTTAGAGCTCTTACAACGCCAGCAAACGCTGTTTTGAACGCCTTAATGCAAGACTTACTACTTGTTAGAAAATGGATGTGTAACATTACAAACATGATAAAACAGCTTGTTATCACATCCAAACACTGTTTTAGAACAAAATATGAGTTTTCAGTTCATTCTTCAAAAGTTGCACTTTTGCTCCAAGTTATGCTCAGAAACACTGTTTAGAGCGCTTACAGCGCCAGCAAACGCTGTTTTGAACGCCTTAATGCAAGCCTTACCTACTTGTTAGGAAATGCATGTGTAACATTACAAACATGATAAAACAGCTTGTTATCACATCCAAACACTGTTTTAGAACAAAATATGAGTTTTCAGTTCATTCTTCAAAAGTTGCACTTTTGCTCCAAGTTATGCTCAGAAACACTGTTTAGAGCGCTTACAGCGCCAGCAAACGCTGTTTTGAACGCCTTAATGCAAGACTTACTACTTGTTAGAAAATGGATGTGTAACATTACAAACATGATAAAACAGCTTGTTATCACATCCAAACACTGTTTTAGAACAAAATATGAGTTTTCAGTTCATTCTTCAAAAGTTGCACTTTTGCTCCAAGTTATGCTCAGAAACACTGTTTAGAGCGCTTACAGCGCCAGCAAACGCTGTTTTGAACGCCTTAATGCAAGACTTACTACTTGTTAGAAAATGGATGTGTAACATTACAAACATGATAAAACAGCTTGTTATCACATCCAAACACTGTTTTCATTCAAAATATGAGTTTTCTTTTCATTCTTCAAAAGTTGCACTTTTGCCACAAGTTATGCTCAGAAACACTGTTTAGAGCTCTTACAACGCCAGCAAACGCTGTTTTGAACGCCTTAATGCAAGACTTACTACTTGTTAGAAAATGGATGTGTAACATTACAAACATGATAAAACAGCTTGTTATCACATCCAAACACTGTTTTGGAACAAAATATGAGTTTTCAGTTCATTCTTCAAAAGTTGCACTTTTGCTCCAAGTTATGCTCAGAAACACTGTTTAGAGCTCTTACAACGCCAGCAAACGCTGTTTTGAACGCCTTAATGCAAGCCTTACCTACTTGTTAGGAAATGCATGTGTAACATTACAAACATGATAAAACAGCTTGTTATCACATCCAAACACTGTTTTAGAACAAAATATGAGTTTTCAGTTCATTCTTCAAAAGTTGCACTTTTGCTCCAAGTTATGCTCAGAAACACTGTTTAGAGCGCTTACAGCGCCAGCAAACGCTGTTTTGAACGCCTTAATGCAAGACTTACTACTTGTTAGAAAATGGATGTGTAACATTACAAACATGATAAAACAGCTTGTTATCACATCCAAACACTGTTTTAGAACAAAATATGAGTTTTCAGTTCATTCTTCAAAAGTTGCACTTTTGCTCCAAGTTATGCTCAGAAACACTGTTTAGAGCGCTTACAGCGCCAGCAAACGCTGTTTTGAACGCCTTAATGCAAGACTTACTACTTGTTAGAAAATGGATGTGTAACATTACAAACATGATAAAACAGCTTGTTATCACATCCAAACACTGTTTTCATTCAAAATATGAGTTTTCTTTTCATTCTTCAAAAGTTGCACTTTTGCCACAAGTTATGCTCAGAAACACTGTTTAGAGCCAGCAAACGCTGTTTTGAACGCCTTAATGCAAGCCTTACCTACTTGTTAGGAAATGCATGTGTAACATTACAAACATGATAAAACAGCTTGTTATCACATCCAAACACTGTTTTAGAACAAAATATGAGTTTTCAGTTCATTCTTCAAAAGTTGCACTTTTGCTCCAAGTTATGCTCAGAAACACTGTTTAGAGCGCTTACAGCGCCAGCAAACGCTGTTTTGAACGCCTTAATGCAAGACTTACTACTTGTTAGAAAATGGATGTGTAACATTACAAACATGATAAAACAGCTTGTTATCACATCCAAACACTGTTTTCATTCAAAATATGAGTTTTCTTTTCATTCTTCAAAAGTTGCACTTTTGCCACAAGTTATGCTCAGAAACACTGTTTAGAGCGCTTACAGCGCCAGCAAACGCTGTTTTGAACGCCTTAATGCAAGCCTTACCTACTTGTTAGGAAATGCATGTGTAACATTACAAACATGATAAAACAGCTTGTTATCACATCCAAACACTGTTTTAGAACAAAATATGAGTTTTCAGTTCATTCTTCAAAAGTTGCACTTTTGCTCCAAGTTATGCTCAGAAACACTGTTTAGAGCGCTTACAGCGCCAGCAAACGCTGTTTTGAACGCCTTAATGCAAGACTTACTACTTGTTAGAAAATGGATGTGTAACATTACAAACATGATAAAACAGCTTGTTATCACATCCAAACACTGTTTTAGAACAAAATATGAGTTTTCAGTTCATTCTTCAAAAGTTGCACTTTTGCTCCAAGTTATGCTCAGAAACACTGTTTAGAGCGCTTACAGCGCCAGCAAACGCTGTTTTGAACGCCTTAATGCAAGACTTACTACTTGTTAGAAAATGGATGTGTAACATTACAAACATGATAAAACAGCTTGTTATCACATCCAAACACTGTTTTCATTCAAAATATGAGTTTTCTTTTCATTCTTCAAAAGTTGCACTTTTGCCACAAGTTATGCTCAGAAACACTGTTTAGAGCCAGCAAACGCTGTTTTGAACGCCTTAATGCAAGCCTTACCTACTTGTTAGGAAATGCATGTGTAACATTACAAACATGATAAAACAGCTTGTTATCACATCCAAACACTGTTTTAGAACAAAATATGAGTTTTCAGTTCATTCTTCAAAAGTTGCACTTTTGCTCCAAGTTATGCTCAGAAACACTGTTTAGAGCGCTTACAGCGCCAGCAAACGCTGTTTTGAACGCCTTAATGCAAGACTTACTACTTGTTAGAAAATGGATGTGTAACATTACAAACATGATAAAACAGCTTGTTATCACATCCAAACACTGTTTTAGAACAAAATATGAGTTTTCAGTTCATTCTTCAAAAGTTGCACTTTTGCTCCAAGTTATGCTCAGAAACACTGTTTAGAGCGCTTACAGCGCCAGCAAACGCTGTTTTGAACGCCTTAATGCAAGACTTACTACTTGTTAGAAAATGGATGTGTAACATTACAAACATGATAAAACAGCTTGTTATCACATCCAAACACTGTTTTCATTCAAAATATGAGTTTTCTTTTCATTCTTCAAAAGTTGCACTTTTGCCACAAGTTATGCTCAGAAACACTGTTTAGAGCTCTTACAACGCCAGCAAACGCTGTTTTGAACGCCTTAATGCAAGACTTACTACTTGTTAGAAAATGGATGTGTAACATTACAAACATGATAAAACAGCTTGTTATCACATCCAAACACTGTTTTGGAACAAAATATGAGTTTTCAGTTCATTCTTCAAAAGTTGCACTTTTGCTCCAAGTTATGCTCAGAAACACTGTTTAGAGCGCTTACAGCGCCAGCAAACGCTGTTTTGAACGCCTTAATGCAAGACTTACTACTTGTTAGAAAATGGATGTGTAACATTACAAACATGATAAAACAGCTTGTTATCACATCCAAACACTGTTTTCATTCAAAATATGAGTTTTCTTTTCATTCTTCAAAAGTTGCACTTTTGCCACAAGTTATGCTCAGAAACACTGTTTAGAGCTCTTACAACGCCAGCAAACACTGTTTTGAACGCCTTAATGCAAGCCTTACTACTTGTTAGGAAATGCATGTGTAACATTACAAACATGATAAAACAGCTTGTTATCACATCCAAACACTGTTTTGGAACAAAATATGAGTTTTCAGTTCATTCTTCAAAAGTTGCACTTTTGCTCCAAGTTATGCTCAGAAACACTGTTTAGAGCTCTTACAACGCCAGCAAACGCTGTTTTGAACGCCTTAATGCAAGCCTTACCTACTTGTTAGGAAATGCATGTGTAACATTACAAACATGATAAAACAGCTTGTTATCACATCCAAACACTGTTTTAGAACAAAATATGAGTTTTCAGTTCATTCTTCAAAAGTTGCACTTTTGCTCCAAGTTATGCTCAGAAACACTGTTTAGAGCGCTTACAGCGCCAGCAAACGCTGTTTTGAACGCCTTAATGCAAGCCTTACCTACTTGTTAGGAAATGCATGTGTAACATTACAAACATGATAAAACAGCTTGTTATCACATCCAAACACTGTTTTAGAACAAAATATGAGTTTTCAGTTCATTCTTCAAAAGTTGCACTTTTGCTCCAAGTTATGCTCAGAAACACTGTTTAGAGCGCTTACAGCGCCAGCAAACGCTGTTTTGAACGCCTTAATGCAAGACTTACTACTTGTTAGAAAATGGATGTGTAACATTACAAACATGATAAAACAGCTTGTTATCACATCCAAACACTGTTTTAGAACAAAATATGAGTTTTCAGTTCATTCTTCAAAAGTTGCACTTTTGCTCCAAGTTATGCTCAGAAACACTGTTTAGAGCGCTTACAGCGCCAGCAAACGCTGTTTTGAACGCCTTAATGCAAGACTTACTACTTGTTAGAAAATGGATGTGTAACATTACAAACATGATAAAACAGCTTGTTATCACATCCAAACACTGTTTTCATTCAAAATATGAGTTTTCTTTTCATTCTTCAAAAGTTGCACTTTTGCCACAAGTTATGCTCAGAAACACTGTTTAGAGCTCTTACAACGCCAGCAAACGCTGTTTTGAACGCCTTAATGCAAGACTTACTACTTGTTAGAAAATGGATGTGTAACATTACAAACATGATAAAACAGCTTGTTATCACATCCAAACACTGTTTTGGAACAAAATATGAGTTTTCAGTTCATTCTTCAAAAGTTGCACTTTTGCTCCAAGTTATGCTCAGAAACACTGTTTAGAGCTCTTACAACGCCAGCAAACGCTGTTTTGAACGCCTTAATGCAAGCCTTACCTACTTGTTAGGAAATGCATGTGTAACATTACAAACATGATAAAACAGCTTGTTATCACATCCAAACACTGTTTTAGAACAAAATATGAGTTTTCAGTTCATTCTTCAAAAGTTGCACTTTTGCTCCAAGTTATGCTCAGAAACACTGTTTAGAGCGCTTACAGCGCCAGCAAACGCTGTTTTGAACGCCTTAATGCAAGCCTTACCTACTTGTTAGGAAATGCATGTGTAACATTACAAACATGATAAAACAGCTTGTTATCACATCCAAACACTGTTTTGGAACAAAATATGAGTTTTCAGTTCATTCTTCAAAAGTTGCACTTTTGCCACAAGTTATGCTCAGAAACACTGTTTAGAGCTCTTACAACGCCAGCAAACGCTGTTTTGAACGCCTTAATGCAAGCCTTACCTACTTGTTAGGAAATGCATGTGTAACATTACAAACATGATAAAACAGCTTGTTATCACATCCAAACACTGTTTTGGAACAAAATATGAGTTTTCAGTTCATTCTTCAAAAGTTGCACTTTTGCTCCAAGTTATGCTCAGAAACACTGTTTAGAGCGCTTACAGCGCCAGCAAACGCTGTTTTGAACGCCTTAATGCAAGACTTACTACTTGTTAGAAAATGGATGTGTAACATTACAAACATGATAAAACAGCTTGTTATCACATCCAAACACTGTTTTCATTCAAAATATGAGTTTTCTTTTCATTCTTCAAAAGTTGCACTTTTGCCACAAGTTATGCTCAGAAACACTGTTTAGAGCTCTTACAACGCCAGCAAACACTGTTTTGAACGCCTTAATGCAAGCCTTACTACTTGTTAGGAAATGCATGTGTAACATTACAAACATGATAAAACAGCTTGTTATCACATCCAAACACTGTTTTGGAACAAAATATGAGTTTTCAGTTCATTCTTCAAAAGTTGCACTTTTGCTCCAAGTTATGCTCAGAAACACTGTTTAGAGCTCTTACAACGCCAGCAAACGCTGTTTTGAACGCCTTAATGCAAGCCTTACCTACTTGTTAGGAAATGCATGTGTAACATTACAAACATGATAAAACAGCTTGTTATCACATCCAAACACTGTTTTAGAACAAAATATGAGTTTTCAGTTCATTCTTCAAAAGTTGCACTTTTGCTCCAAGTTATGCTCAGAAACACTGTTTAGAGCGCTTACAGCGCCAGCAAACGCTGTTTTGAACGCCTTAATGCAAGCCTTACCTACTTGTTAGGAAATGCATGTGTAACATTACAAACATGATAAAACAGCTTGTTATCACATCCAAACACTGTTTTCATTCAAAATATGAGTTTTCTTTTCATTCTTCAAAAGTTGCACTTTTGCCACAAGTTATGCTCAGAAACACTGTTTAGAGCTCTTACAACGCCAGCAAACGCTGTTTTGAACGCCTTAATGCAAGCCTTACTACTTGTTAGGAAATGCATGTGTAACATTACAAACATGATAAAACAGCTTGTTATCACATCCAAACACTGTTTTGGAACAAAATATGAGTTTTCAGTTCATTCTTCAAAAGTTGCACTTTTGCCACAAGTTATGCTCAGAAACACTGTTTAGAGCTCTTACAACGCCAGCAAACGCTGTTTTGAACGCCTTAATGCAAGCCTTACCTACTTGTTAGGAAATGCATGTGTAACATTACAAACATGATAAAACAGCTTGTTATCACATCCAAACACTGTTTTAGAACAAAATATAAGTTTTCAGTTCATTCTTCAAAAGTTGCACTTTTGCTCCAAGTTATGCTCAGAAACACTGTTTAGAGCGCTTACAGCGCCAGCAAACGCTGTTTTGAACGCCTTAATGCAAGCCTTACCTACTTGTTAGGAAATGCATGTGTAACATTACAAACATGATAAAACAGCTTGTTATCACATCCAAACACTGTTTTAGAACAAAATATGAGTTTTCAGTTCATTCTTCAAAAGTTGCACTTTTGCTCCAAGTTATGCTCAGAAACACTGTTTAGAGCGCTTACAGCGCCAGCAAACGCTGTTTTGAACGCCTTAATGCAAGCCTTACCTACTTGTTAGGAAATGCATGTGTAACATTACAAACATGATAAAACAGCTTGTTATCACATCCAAACACTGTTTTAGAACAAAATATGAGTTTTCAGTTCATTCTTCAAAAGTTGCACTTTTGCTCCAAGTTATGCTCAGAAACACTGTTTAGAGCGCTTACAGCGCCAGCAAACGCTGTTTTGAACGCCTTAATGCAAGACTTACTACTTGTTAGAAAATGGATGTGTAACATTACAAACATGATAAAACAGCTTGTTATCACATCCAAACACTGTTTTCATTCAAAATATGAGTTTTCTTTTCATTCTTCAAAAGTTGCACTTTTGCCACAAGTTATGCTCAGAAACACTGTTTAGAGCTCTTACAACGCCAGCAAACGCTGTTTTGAACGCCTTAATGCAAGCCTTACTACTTGTTAGGAAATGCATGTGTAACATTACAAACATGATAAAACAGCTTGTTATCACATCCAAACACTGTTTTGGAACAAAATATGAGTTTTCAGTTCATTCTTCAAAAGTTGCACTTTTGCCACAAGTTATGCTCAGAAACACTGTTTAGAGCTCTTACAACGCCAGCAAACGCTGTTTTGAACGCCTTAATGCAAGCCTTACCTACTTGTTAGGAAATGCATGTGTAACATTACAAACATGATAAAACAGCTTGTTATCACATCCAAACACTGTTTTAGAACAAAATATAAGTTTTCAGTTCATTCTTCAAAAGTTGCACTTTTGCTCCAAGTTATGCTCAGAAACACTGTTTAGAGCGCTTACAGCGCCAGCAAACGCTGTTTTGAACGCCTTAATGCAAGCCTTACCTACTTGTTAGGAAATGCATGTGTAACATTACAAACATGATAAAACAGCTTGTTATCACATCCAAACACTGTTTTAGAACAAAATATGAGTTTTCAGTTCATTCTTCAAAAAGTTGCACTTTTGCTCCAAGTTATGCTCAGAAACACTGTTTAGAGCGCTTACAGCGCCAGCAAACGCTGTTTTGAACGCCTTAATGCAAGCCTTACCTACTTGTTAGGAAATGCATGTGTAACATTACAAACATGATAAAACAGCTTGTTATCACATCCAAACACTGTTTTCATTCAAAATATGAGTTTTCTTTTCATTCTTCAAAAGTTGCACTTTTGCCACAAGTTATGCTCAGAAACACTGTTTAGAGCTCTTACAACGCCAGCAAACGCTGTTTTGAACGCCTTAATGCAAGCCTTACCTACTTGTTAGGAAATGCATGTGTAACATTACAAACATGATAAAACAGCTTGTTATCACATCCAAACACTGTTTTAGAACAAAATATGAGTTTTCAGTTCATTCTTCAAAAGTTGCACTTTTGCTCCAAGTTATGCTCAGAAACACTGTTTAGAGCGCTTACAGCGCCAGCAAACGCTGTTTTGAACGCCTTAATGCAAGACTTACTACTTGTTAGAAAATGGATGTGTAACATTACAAACATGATAAAACAGCTTGTTATCACATCCAAACACTGTTTTCATTCAAAATATGAGTTTTCTTTTCATTCTTCAAAAGTTGCACTTTTGCCACAAGTTATGCTCAGAAACACTGTTTAGAGCTCTTACAACGCCAGCAAACGCTGTTTTGAACGCCTTAATGCAAGCCTTAATACTTGTTAGGAAATGCATGTGTAACATTACAAACATGATAAAACAGCTTGTTATCACATCCAAACACTGTTTTAGAACAAAATATGAGTTTTCAGTTCATTCTTCAAAAGTTGCACTTTTGCTCCAAGTTATGCTCAGAAACACTGTTTAGAGCGCTTACAGCGCCAGCAAACGCTGTTTTGAACGCCTTAATGCAAGACTTACTACTTGTTAGAAAATGGATGTGTAACATTACAAACATGATAAAACAGCTTGTTATCACATCCAAACACTGTTTTCATTCAAAATATGAGTTTTCTTTTCATTCTTCAAAAGTTGCACTTTTGCCACAAGTTATGCTCAGAAACACTGTTTAGAGCGCTTACAGCGCCAGCAAACGCTGTTTTGAACGCCTTAATGCAAGCCTTACCTACTTGTTAGGAAATGCATGTGTAACATTACAAACATGATAAAACAGCTTGTTATCACATCCAAACACTGTTTTAGAACAAAATATGAGTTTTTCAGTTCATTCTTCAAAAGTTGCACTTTTGCTCCAAGTTATGCTCAGAAACACTGTTTAGAGCGCTTACAGCGCCAGCAAACGCTGTTTTGAACGCCTTAATGCAAGACTTACTACTTGTTAGAAAATGGATGTGTAACATTACAAACATGATAAAACAGCTTGTTATCACATCCAAACACTGTTTTAGAACAAAATATGAGTTTTCAGTTCATTCTTCAAAAGTTGCACTTTTGCTCCAAGTTATGCTCAGAAACACTGTTTAGAGCGCTTACAGCGCCAGCAAACGCTGTTTTGAACGCCTTAATGCAAGACTTACTACTTGTTAGAAAATGGATGTGTAACATTACAAACATGATAAAACAGCTTGTTATCACATCCAAACACTGTTTTCATTCAAAATATGAGTTTTCTTTTCATTCTTCAAAAGTTGCACTTTTGCCACAAGTTATGCTCAGAAACACTGTTTAGAGCCAGCAAACGCTGTTTTGAACGCCTTAATGCAAGCCTTACCTACTTGTTAGGAAATGCATGTGTAACATTACAAACATGATAAAACAGCTTGTTATCACATCCAAACACTGTTTTAGAACAAAATATGAGTTTTCAGTTCATTCTCAAAAGTTGCACTTTTGCTCCAAGTTATGCTCAGAAACACTGTTTAGAGCGCTTACAGCGCCAGCAAACGCTGTTTTGAACGCCTTAATGCAAGACTTACTACTTGTTAGAAAATGGATGTGTAACATTACAAACATGATAAAACAGCTTGTTATCACATCCAAACACTGTTTTCATTCAAAATATGAGTTTTCTTTTCATTCTTCAAAAGTTGCACTTTTGCCACAAGTTATGCTCAGAAACACTGTTTAGAGCGCTTACAGCGCCAGCAAACGCTGTTTTGAACGCCTTAATGCAAGCCTTACCTACTTGTTAGGAAATGCATGTGTAACATTACAAACATGATAAAACAGCTTGTTATCACATCCAAACACTGTTTTAGAACAAAATATGAGTTTTCAGTTCATTCTTCAAAAGTTGCACTTTTGCTCCAAGTTATGCTCAGAAACACTGTTTAGAGCGCTTACAGCGCCAGCAAACGCTGTTTTGAACGCCTTAATGCAAGACTTACTACTTGTTAGAAAATGGATGTGTAACATTACAAACATGATAAAACAGCTTGTTATCACATCCAAACACTGTTTTAGAACAAAATATGAGTTTTCAGTTCATTCTTCAAAAGTTGCACTTTTGCTCCAAGTTATGCTCAGAAACACTGTTTAGAGCGCTTACAGCGCCAGCAAACGCTGTTTTGAACGCCTTAATGCAAGACTTACTACTTGTTAGAAAATGGATGTGTAACATTACAAACATGATAAAACAGCTTGTTATCACATCCAAACACTGTTTTCATTCAAAATATGAGTTTTCTTTTCATTCTTCAAAAGTTGCACTTTTGCCACAAGTTATGCTCAGAAACACTGTTTAGAGCTCTTACAACGCCAGCAAACGCTGTTTTGAACGCCTTAATGCAAGACTTACTACTTGTTAGAAAATGGATGTGTAACATTACAAACATGATAAAACAGCTTGTTATCACATCCAAACACTGTTTTGGAACAAAATATGAGTTTTCAGTTCATTCTTCAAAAGTTGCACTTTTTGCTCCAAGTTATGCTCAGAAACACTGTTTAGAGCGCTTACAGCGCCAGCAAACGCTGTTTTGAACGCCTAATGCAAGACTTACTACTTGTTAGAAAATGGATGTGTAACATTACAAACATGATAAAACAGCTTGTTATCACATCCAAACACTGTTTTCATTCAAAATATGAGTTTTCTTTTCATTCTTCAAAAGTTGCACTTTTGCCACAAGTTATGCTCAGAAACACTGTTTAGAGCTCTTACAACGCCAGCAAACACTGTTTTGAACGCCTTAATGCAAGCCTTACTACTTGTTAGGAAATGCATGTGTAACATTACAAACATGATAAAACAGCTTGTTATCACATCCAAACACTGTTTTGGAACAAAATATGAGTTTTCAGTTCATTCTTCAAAAGTTGCACTTTTGCTCCAAGTTATGCTCAGAAACACTGTTTAGAGCTCTTACAACGCCAGCAAACGCTGTTTTGAACGCCTTAATGCAAGCCTTACCTACTTGTTAGGAAATGCATGTGTAACATTACAAACATGATAAAACAGCTTGTTATCACATCCAAACACTGTTTTAGAACAAAATATGAGTTTTCAGTTCATTCTTCAAAAGTTGCACTTTTGCTCCAAGTTATGCTCAGAAACACTGTTTAGAGCGCTCTTACAGCGCCAGCAAACGCTGTTTTGAACGCCTTAATGCAAGCCTTACCTACTTGTTAGGAAATGCATGTGTAACATTACAAACATGATAAAACAGCTTGTTATCACATCCAAACACTGTTTTAGAACAAAATATGAGTTTTCAGTTCATTCTTCAAAAGTTGCACTTTTGCTCCAAGTTATGCTCAGAAACACTGTTTAGAGCGCTTACAGCGGCCAGCAAACGCTGTTTTGAACGCCTTAATGCAAGACTTACTACTTGTTAGAAAATGGATGTGTAACATTACAAACATGATAAAACAGCTTGTTATCACATCCAAACACTGTTTTAGAACAAAATATGAGTTTTCAGTTCATTCTTCAAAAGTTGCACTTTTGCTCCAAGTTATGCTCAGAAACACTGTTTAGAGCGCTTACAGCGCCAGCAAACGCTGTTTGAACGCCTTAATGCAAGACTTACTACTTGTTAGAAAATGGATGTGTAACATTACAAACATGATAAAACAGCTTGTTATCACATCCAAACACTGTTTTCATTCAAAATATGAGTTTTCTTTTCATTCTTCAAAAGTTGCACTTTTGCCACAAGTTATGCTCAGAAACACTGTTTAGAGCTCTTACAACGCCAGCAAACGCTGTTTTGAACGCCTTAATGCAAGACTTACTACTTGTTAGAAAATGGATGTGTAACATTACAAACATGATAAAACAGCTTGTTATCACATCCAAACACTGTTTTGGAACAAAATATGAGTTTTCAGTTCATTCTTCAAAAGTTGCACTTTTGCTCCAAGTTATGCTCAGAAACACTGTTTAGAGCTCTTACAACGCCAGCAAACGCTGTTTTGAACGCCTTAATGCAAGCCTTACCTACTTGTTAGGAAATGCATGTGTAACATTACAAACATGATAAAACAGCTTGTTATCACATCCAAACACTGTTTTAGAACAAAATATGAGTTTTCAGTTCATTCTTCAAAAGTTGCACTTTTGCTCCAAGTTATGCTCAGAAACACTGTTTAGAGCGCTTACAGCGCCAGCAAACGCTGTTTTGAACGCCTTAATGCAAGCCTTACCTACTTGTTAGGAAATGCATGTGTAACATTACAAACATGATAAAACAGCTTGTTATCACATCCAAACACTGTTTTGGAACAAAATATGAGTTTTCAGTTCATTCTTCAAAAGTTGCACTTTTGCCACAAGTTATGCTCAGAAACACTGTTTAGAGCTCTTACAACGCCAGCAAACGCTGTTTTGAACGCCTTAATGGAAGCCTTACCTACTTGTTAGGAAATGCATGTGTAACATTACAAACATGATAAAACAGCTTGTTATCACATCCAAACACTGTTTTAGAACAAAATATGAGTTTTCAGTTCATTCTTCAAAAGTTGCACTTTTGCTCCAAGTTATGCTCAGAAACACTGTTTAGAGCGCTTACAGCGCCAGCAAACGCTGTTTTGAAACGCCTTAATGCAAGCCTTACCTACTTGTTAGGAAATGCATGTGTAACATTACAAACATGATAAAACAGCTTGTTATCACATCCAAACACTGTTTTAGAACAAAATATGAGTTTTCAGTTCATTCTTCAAAAGTTGCACTTTTGCTCCAAGTTATGCTCAGAAACACTGTTTAGAGCGCTTACAGCGCCAGCAAACGCTGTTTTGAACGCCTTAATACAAGACTTACTACTTGTTGGAAATGCATGTGTAACATTACAAACATGATAAAACAGCTTGTTATCACATCCAAACACTGTTTTAGAACAAAATATGAGTTTTCAGTTCATTCTTCAAAAGTTGCACTTTTGCTCCAAGTTATGCTCAGAAACACTGTTTAGAGCGCTTACAGCGCCAGCAAACGCTGTTTTGAACGCCTTAATGCAAGACTTACTACTTGTTAGAAAATGGATGTGTAACATTACAAACATGATAAAACAGCTTGTTATCACATCCAAACACTGTTTTCATTCAAAATATGAGTTTTCTTTTCATTCTTCAAAAGTTGCACTTTTGCCACAAGTTATGCTCAGAAACACTGTTTAGAGGCGCTTACAGCGCCAGCAAACGCTGTTTTGAACGCCTTAATGCAAGCCTTACCTACTTGTTAGGAAATGCATGTGTAACATTACAAAACATGATAAAACAGCTTGTTATCACATCCAAACACTGTTTTAGAACAAAATATGAGTTTTCAGTTCATTCTTCAAAAGTTGCACTTTTGCTCCAAGTTATGCTCAGAAACACTGTTTAGAGCGCTTACCAGCGCCAGCACACGCTGTTTTGAACGCCTTAATGCAAGACTTACTACTTGTTAGAAAATGGATGTGTAACATTACAAACATGATAAAAACAGCTTGTTATCACATCCAAACACTGTTTTAGAACAAAATATGAGTTTTCAGTTCATTCTTCAAAAGTTGCACTTTTGCTCCAAGTTATGCTCAGAAACACTGTTTAGAGCGCTTACAGCGCCAGCAAACGCTGTTTTGAACGCCTTAATGCAAGACTTACTACTTGTTAGAAAATGGATGTGTAACATTACAAACATGATAAAACAGCTTGTTATCACATCCAAACACTGTTTTCATTCAAAATATGAGTTTTCTTTTCATTCTTCAAAAGTTGCACTTTTGCCACAAGTTATGCTCAGAAACACTGTTTAGAGCCAGCAAACGCTGTTTTGAACGCCTTAATGCAAGCCTTACCTACTTGTTAGGAAATGCATGTGTAACATTACAAACATGATAAAACAGCTTGTTATCACATCCAAACACTGTTTTAGAACAAAATATGAGTTTTCAGTTCATTCTTCAAAAGTTGCACTTTTGCCTCCAAGTTATGCTCAGAAACACTGTTTAGAGCGCTTACAGCGCCAGCAAACGCTGTTTTGAACGCCTTAATGCAAGACTTACTACTTGTTAGAAAATGGATGTGTAACATTACAAACATGATAAAACAGCTTGTTATCACATCCAAACACTGTTTTCATTCAAAATATGAGTTTTCTTTTCATTCTTCAAAAGTTGCACTTTTGCCACAAGTTATGCTCAGAAACACTGTTTAGAGCGCTTACAGCGCCAGCAAACGCTGTTTTGAACGCCTTAATGCAAGCCTTACCTACTTGTTAGGGAAATGCATGTGTAACATTACAAATATGATAAAACAGCTTGTTATCACATCCAAAACACTGTTTTAGAACAAAATATGAGTTTTCAGTTCATTCTTCAAAAGTTGCACTTTTGCTCCAAGTTATGCTCAGAAACACTGTTTAGAGCGCTTACAGCGCCAGCAAACGCTGTTTTGAACGCCTTAATGCAAGACTTACTACTTGTTAGAAAATGGATGTGTAACATTACAAACATGATAAAACAGCTTGTTATCACATCCAAACACTGTTTTAGAACAAAATATGAGTTTTCTTTTCATTCTTCAAAAGTTGCACTTTTGCCACAAGTTATGCTCAGAAACACTGTTTAGAGCTCTTACAACGCCAGCAAACGCTGTTTTGAACGCCTTAATGCAAGACTTACTACTTGTTAGAAAATGGATGTGTAACATTACAAACATGATAAAAACAGCTTGTTATCACATCCAAACACTGTTTTGGAACAAAATATGAGTTTTCAGTTCATTCTTCAAAAGTTGCACTTTTGCTCCAAGTTATGCTCAGAAAAACTGTTTAGAGCGCTTACAGCGCCAGCAAACGCTGTTTTGAACGCCTTAATGCAAGACTTACTACTTGTTAGGAAATGCATGTGTAACATTACAACATGATAAAACAGGGGGTGGGTTTCCCGAAACGTTCGTAGCGCTAAGTACTTCTTAACCTCGTACGTTTCATACGAGGTTACGAAGTACTTGGCGCTACGAACGTTTCGGGAAAACCCACCCCCAGCTTGTTATCACATCCAAACACTGTTTTAGAACAAAATATGAGTTTTCAGTTCATTCTTCAAAAGTTGCACTTTTGCTCCAAGTTATGCTCAGAAACACTGTTTAGAGCGCTTACAGCGCCAGCAAACGCTGTTTTGAACGCCTTAATGCAAGACTTACTACTTGTTAGAAAATGGATGTGTAACATTACAAACATGATAAAACAGCTTGTTATCACATCCAAACACTGTTTTAGAACAAAAATATGAGTTTTCAGTTCATTCTTCAAAAGTTGCACTTTTGCTCCAAGTTATGCTCAGAAACACTGTTTAGAGCGCTTACAGCGCCAGCAAACGCTGTTTTGAACGCCTTAATGCAAGACTTACTACTTGTTAGAAAATGGATGTGTAACATTACAAACATGATAAAACAGCTTGTTATCACATCCAAACACTGTTTTCATTCAAAATATGAGTTTTCTTTTCATTCTTCAAAAGTTGCACTTTTGCCACAAGTTATGCTCAGAAACACTGTTTAGAGCTCTTACAACGCCAGCAAACGCTGTTTTGAACGCCTTAATGCAAGACTTACTACTTGTTAGAAAATGGATGTGTAACATTACAAACATGATAAAACAGCTTGTTATCACATCCAAACACTGTTTTGGAACAAAATATGAGTTTTCAGTTCATTCTTCAAAAGTTGCACTTTTGCTCCAAGTTATGCTCAGAAACACTGTTTAGAGCTCTTACAAACGCCAGCAAACGCTGTTTTGAACGCCTTAATGCAAGCCTTACCTACTTGTTAGGAAATGCATGTGTAACATTACAAACATGATAAAACAGCTTGTTATCACATCCAAACACTGTTTTAGAACAAAATATGAGTTTTCAGTTCATTCTTCAAAAGTTGCACTTTTGCTCCAAGTTATGCTCAGAAACACTGTTTAGAGCGCTTACAGCGCCAGCAAACGCTGTTTTGAACGCCTTAATGCAAGCCTTACCTACTTGTTAGGAAATGCATGTGTAACAATTACAAACATGATAAAACAGCTTGTTATCACATCCAAACACTGTTTTGGAACAAAATATGAGTTTTTCAGTTCATTCTTCAAAAGTTGCACTTTTGCCACAAGTTATGCTCAGAAACACTGTTTAGAGCTCTTACAACGCCAGCAAACGCTGTTTTGAACGCCTTAATGCAAGCCTTACCTACTTGTTAGGAAATGCATGTGTAACATTACAAACATGATAAAACAGCTTGTTATCACATCCAAACACTTGTTTTAGAACAAAATATGAGTTTTCAGTTCATTCTTCAAAAGTTGCACTTTTGCTCCAAGTTATGCTCAGAAACACTGTTTAGAGCGCTTACAGCGCCAGCAAACGCTGTTTTGAACGCCTTAATGCAAGCCTTACCTACTTGTTAGGAAATGCATGTGTAACATTACAAACATGATAAAACAGCTTGTTATCACATCCAAACACTGTTTTAGAACAAAATATGAGTTTTCAGTTCATTCTTCAAAAGTTGCACTTTTGCTCCAAGTTATGCTCAGAAACACTGTTTAGAGCGCTTACAGCGCCAGCAAACGCTGTTTTGAACGCCTTAATACAAGACTTACTACTTGTTTGGAAATGCCATGTGTAACATTACAAACATGATAAAACAGCTTGTTATCACATCCAAACACTGTTTTAGAACAAAAATATGAGTTTTCAGTTCATTCTTCAAAAGTTGCACTTTTGCTCCAAGTTATGCTCAGAAACACTGTTTAGAGCGCTTACAGCGCCAGCAAACGCTGTTTTGAACGCCTTAATGCAAGACTTACTACTTGTTAGAAAATGGATGTGTAACATTACAAACATGATAAAACAGCTTGTTATCACATCCAAACACTGTTTTCATTGCAAAAATATGAGTTTTCTTTTCATTCTTCAAAAGTTGCACTTTTGCCACAAGTTATGCTCAGAAAACACTGTTTAGAGCTCTTACAACGCCAGCAAACGCTGTTTTGAACGCCTTAATGCAAGCCTTACTACTTGTTAGGAAATGCATGTGTAACATTACAAACATGATAAAACAGCTTGTTATCACATCCAAACACTGTTTTAGAACAAAATATGAGTTTTCAGTTCATTCTTCAAAAGTTGCACTTTTGCCACAAGTTATGCTCAGAAACACTGTTTAGAGCTCTTACAACGCCAGCAAACGCTGTTTTGAACGCCTTAATGCCAGCCTTACTACTTGTATGGAAATGCATGTGTAACATTACAAACATGATAAAACCAGCTTGTTATCACATCCAAACACTGTTTTAGAACAAAATATAAGTTTTCAGTTCATTCTTCATAAGTTGCACTTTTGCTCCAAGTTATGCTCAGAAACACTGTTTAGAGCGCTTACAGCGCCAGCAAACGCTGTTTTGAACGCCTTAATGCAAGCCTTACCTACTTGTTAGGAAATGCATGTGTAACATTACAAACATGATAAAACAGCTTGTTATCACATCCAAACACTGTTTTAGAACAAAATATGAGTTTTTCAGTTCATTCTTCAAAAGTTGCACTTTTGCTCCAAGTTATGCTCAGAAACACTGTTTAGAGCGCTTACAGCGCCAGCAAACGCTGTTTTGAACGCCTTAATGCAAGCCTTACCTACTTGTTAGGAAATGCATGTGTAACATTACAAACATGATAAAACAGCTTGTTATCACATCCAAACACTGTTTTAGAACAAAATATGAGTTTTCAGTTCATTCTTCAAAAGTTGCACTTTTGCTCCAAGTTATGCTCAGAAACACTGTTTAGAGCGCTTACAGCGCCAGCAAACGCTGTTTTGAACGCCTTAATGCAAGACTTACTACTTGTTAGAAAAATGGATGTGTAACATTACAAACATGATAAAACAGCTTGTTATCACATCCAAACACTGTTTTCATTCAAAATATGAGTTTTCTTTTCATTCTTCAAAAGTTGCACTTTTGCCACAAGTTATGCTCAGAAACACTGTTTAGAGCTCTTACAACGCCAGCAAACGCTGTTTTGAACGCCTTAATGCAAGCCTTACTACTTGTTAGGAAATGCATGTGTAACATTACAAACATGATAAAACAGCTTGTTATCACATCCAAACCCTGTTTTGGAACAAAATATGAGTTTTCAGTTCATTCTTCAAAAGTTGCACTTTTTGCCACAAGTTATGCTCAGAAACACTGTTTAGAGCTCTTACAACGCCAGCAAACGCTGTTTTGAACGCCTTAATGCAAGCCTTACCTACTTGTTAGGAAATGCATGTGTAACATTACAAACATGATAAAACAGCTTGTTATCACATCCAAACACTGTTTTAGAACAAATATAAGTTTTCAGTTCATTCTTCAAAAGTTGCACTTTTGCTCCAAGTTATGCTCAGAAACACTGTTTAGAGCGCTTACAGCGCCAGCAAACGCTGTTTTGAACCGCCTTAATGCAAGCCTTACCTACTTGTTAGGAAATGCATGTGTAACATTACAAACATGATAAAACAGCTTGTTATCACATCCAAACACTGTTTTAGAACAAAATATGAGTTTTCAGTTCATTCTTCAAAAGTTGCACTTTTGCTCCAAGTTATGCTCAGAAACACTGTTTAGAGCGCTTACAGCGCCAGCAAACGCTGTTTTGAACGCCTTAATGCAAGCCTTACCTACTTGTTAGGAAATGCATGTGTAACATTACAAACATGATAAAACAGCTTGTTATCACATCCAAACACTGTTTTCATTCAAAATATGAGTTTTCTTTTCATTCTTCAAAAGTTGCACTTTTGCCACAAGTTATGCTCAGAAACACTGTTTAGAGCTCTTACAACGCCAGCAAACGCTGTTTTGAACGCCTTAATGCAAGCCTTACCTACTTGTTAGGAAATGCATGTGTAACATTACAAACATGATAAAACAGCTTGTTATCACATCCAAACACTGTTTTAGAACAAAATATGAGTTTTCAGTTTCATTCTTCAAAAGTTGCACTTTTGCTCCAAGTTATGCTCAGAAACACTGTTTAGAGCGCTTACAGCGCCAGCAAACGCTGTTTTGAACGCCTTAATGCAAGACTTACTACTTGTTAGAAAATGGATGTGTAACATTACAAACATGATAAAACAGCTTGTTATCACATCCAAACACTGTTTTCATTCAAAATATGAGTTTTCTTTTCATTCTTCAAAAGTTGCACTTTTGCCACAAGTTATGCTCAGAAACACTGTTTAGAGCTCTTACAACGCCAGCAAACGCTGTTTTGAACGCCTTAATGCAAGCCTTAATACTTGTTAGGAAATGCATGTGTAACATTACAAACATGATAAAACAGCTTGTTATCACATCCAAACACTGTTTTAGAACAAAATATGAGTTTTCAGTTCATTCTTCAAAAGTTGCACTTTTGCTCCAAGTTATGCTCAGAAACACTGTTTAGAGCGCTTACAGCGCCAGCAAACGCTGTTTTGAACGCCTTAATGCAAGACTTACTACTTGTTAGAAAATGGATGTGTAACATTACAAACATGATAAAACAGCTTGTTATCACATCCAAACACTGTTTTCATTCAAAATATGAGTTTTCTTTTCATTCTTCAAAAGTTGCACTTTTGCCACAAGTTATGCTCAGAAACACTGTTTAGAGCGCTTACAGCGCCAGCAAAACGCTGTTTTGAACGCCTTAATGCAAGCCTTACCTACTTGTTAGGAAATGCATGTGTAACATTACAAACATGATAAAACAGCTTGTTATCACATCCAAACACTGTTTTAGAACAAAATATGAGTTTTCAGTTCATTCTTCAAAAGTTGCACTTTTGCTCCAAGTTATGCTCAGAAACACTGT
Organism: Brachyhypopomus gauderio; assembly: GCF_052324685.1. Taxonomy (NCBI): domain Eukaryota; kingdom Metazoa; phylum Chordata; class Actinopteri; order Gymnotiformes; family Hypopomidae; genus Brachyhypopomus; species Brachyhypopomus gauderio. The sequence goes on along the minus strand of NW_027507192.1, from coordinate 2,538 downwards.
TTAGAGCGCTTACAGCGCCAGCAAACGCTGTTTTGAACGCCTTAATGCAAGACTTACTACTTGTTAGAAAATGGATGTGTAAACATTACAAACATGATAAAACAGCTTGTTATCACATCCAAACACTGTTTTAGAACAAAATATGAGTTTTCAGTTCATTCTTCAAAAGTTGCACTTTTGCTCCAAGTTATGCTCAGAAACACTGTTTAGAGCGCTTACCAGCGCCAGCAAACGCTGTTTTTGAACGCCTTAATGCAAGACTTACTACTTGTTAGAAAATGGATGTGTAACATTACAAACATGATAAAACAGCTTGTTATCACATCCAAACACTGTTTTCATTCAAAATATGAGTTTTCTTTTCATTCTTCAAAAGTTGCACTTTTGCCACAAGTTATGCTCAGAAACACTGTTTAGAGCCAGCAAACGCTGTTTTGAACGCCTTAATGCAAGCCTTACCTACTTGTTAGGAAATGCATGTGTAACATTACAAACATGATAAAACAGCTTGTTATCACATCCAAAACACTGTTTTAGAACAAAATATGAGTTTTCAGTTCATTCTTCAAAAAGTTTGCACTTTTGCTCCAAGTTATGCTCAGAAACACTGTTTAGAGCGCTTACAGCGCCAGCAAACGCTGTTTTGAACGCCTTAATGCAAGACTTACTACTTGTTAGAAAATGGATGTGTAACATTACAAACATGATAAAACAGCTTGTTATCACATCCAAACACTGTTTTCATTCAAAAATATGAGTTTTCTTTTCATTCTTCAAAAGTTGCACTTTTGCCACAAGTTATGCTCAGAAAACACTGTTTAGAGCGCTTACAGCGCCAGCAAACGCTGTTTTGAACGCCTTAATGCAAGCCTTACCTACTTGTTAGGAAATGCATGTGTAACATTACAAACATGATAAAACAGCTTGTTATCACATCCAAACACTGTTTTAGAACAAAATATGAGTTTTCAGTTCATTTCTTCAAAAGTTGCACTTTTGCTCCAAGTTATGCTCAGAAACACTGTTTAGAGCGCTTACAGCGCCAGCAAACGCTGTTTTGAACGCCTTAATGCAAGACTTACTACTTGTTAGAAAATGGATGTGTAACATTACAAACATGATAAAACAGCTTGTTATCACATCCAAACACTGTTTTAGAACAAAATAATGAGTTTTCAGTTCATTCTTCAAAAGTTGCACTTTTGCTCCAAGTTATGCTCAGAAACACTGTTTAGAGCGCTTACAGCGCCAGCAAACGCTGTTTTGAACGCCTTAATGCAAGACTTACTACTTGTTAGAAAATGGATGTGTAACATTACAAACATGATAAAACAGCTTGTTATCACATCCAAACACTGTTTTCATTCAAAATATGAGTTTTCTTTTCATTCTTCAAAAGTTGCACTTTTGCCACAAGTTATGCTCAGAAACACTGTTTAGAGCTCTTACAACGCCAGCAAACGCTGTTTTGAACGCCTTAATGCAAGACTTACTACTTGTTAGAAAATGGATGTGTAACATTACAAACATGATAAAACAGCTTGTTATCACATCCAAACACTGTTTTGGAACAAAATATGAGTTTTCAGTTCATTCTTCAAAAGTTGCACTTTTGCTCCAAGTTATGCTCAGAAACACTGTTTAGAGCGCTTACAGCGCCAGCAAACGCTGGTTTTGAACGCCTTAATGCAAGCCTTACCTACTTGTTAGGAAATGCATGTGTAACATTACAAACATGATAAAACAGCTTGTTATCACATCCAAAACACTGTTTTGGAAACAAAATATGAGTTTTCAGTTCATTCTTCAAAAGTTGCACTTTTGCCACAAGTTATGCTCAGAAACACTGTTTAGAGCTCTTACAACGCCAGCAAACGCTGTTTTGAACGCCTTAATGCAAAGCCTTACCTACTTGTTAGGAAATGCATGTGTAACATTACAAAACATGATAAAACAGCTTGTTATCACATCCAAACACTGTTTTAGAACAAAATATGAGTTTTCAGTTCATTCTTCAAAAGTTGCACTTTTGCTCCAAGTTATGCTCAGAAACACTGTTTAGAGCGCTTACAGCGCCAGCAAACGCTGTTTTGAACGCCTTAATGCAAGCCTTACCTACTTGTTAGGAAATGCATGTGTAACATTACAAACATGATAAAACAGCTTGTTATCACATCCAAACACTGTTTTAGAACAAAATATGAGTTTTCAGTTCATTCTTCAAAAGTTGCACTTTTGCTCCAAGTTATGCTCAGAAACACTGTTTAGAGCGCTTACAGCGCCAGCCAAACGCTGTTTTGAACGCCTTAATACAAGACTTACTACTTGTTTGGAAATGCATGTGTAAAATTACAAACATGATAAAACAGCTTGTTATCACATACAAACACTGTTTTAGAACAAAATATGAGTTTTCAGTTCATTCTTCAAAAGTTGCACTTTTGCTCCAAGTTATGCTCAGAAAACACTGTTTAGAGCGCTTACAGCGCCAGCAAACGCTGTTTTGAACGCCTTAATGCAAGACTTACTACTTGTTAG
>NW_027507191.1:48068-79508 GCF_052324685.1 Brachyhypopomus gauderio | reverse complement strand
CATCTGGACCCTGCGTGGACATCTGGGCTGCTGTGGGTCGGCGTGGGCGTCCGGCCTGCTGTGACAGCTCTCTCGCTGTCTGACGGGCGCAGGCGCAGGACAGAGACGGCTCCTGACCGCATGACTGACAGTCTTAACGAGAGACGAGGGACTCGCAGACAGTTCGCCTAATTGAAACAGGGATGGATTGGAGGTTTTGTACGTGTGTGTGTGTGTGATTGTGAGATTGTTACCACTTCGTAACTCTCTCTTTTTGAACTGTCTGTTGCAACAGTTCCCCCCTAACAACTTCTAGCTCCTTTCTGCCTTGTTTGTTCATTAGCTGTAGAGCAGGCCTACCCTGTACTCTGACTGTCTACGCCGACCGTGTCCTTCATGTGATGGACTTAAAGAACACATAGGCTTAACCTATGACACACTCTACATTCACGCCTTTCTGTTCACGTGTGTACGGTAAGCTCAGGTTACATGTTTATTCTCAATCTCATCACAACGCTTCTTTCTCTCTCTCTGTCTCTGTCTCTCTCTCTCTCTCTCTGTCTCTCTCTCATGGCTTCTGTGCCTGCTGAATCTTTTATATGTTTATCCGTTTTATCTGTAAGGCTGGTATATTATTTAAAACATTGTGCGCCGATTATATTCACCCACAGCGACGGGACAGAGACGGCTCAGAGACGGCTCAGAACAGGAGAACGCTTTCACACTTCATCGTTATCTTTCTCTCTCTTTGTCTGCCTCTCCTCCTCCCTCTCTCTTTCCTTCCTTCCTCCCTCCACCACGTGACACAGAGACACTGCTTCTCCAGTATGTTTTACTCTCATTCGTTTAATGCCTATTTCATTTCATCACTCCTTATTTTCATCGCTGCGTCCCTGATGCCATCACACTCGGCGTCGAGAGTGTGTGGTAGTACCAGGCGGGCTGGCCCTTGCCCAGGCCGGGCCCCTAGCGCCCACTGGCTCCACACTGCCGTGTCTGCTACTGAGGCTGGTGGTACCGGCGTATGATGCAGGGTGATGGTACTCATCTAGGGGCCTTCATCCTGACTCGCCCTGTTCTAACACCCCCCTCCACAGCTTCAGTTACACTGGACTGATCCAATCCATAGCCTGTGGAGGAACTCTATCCCCCCCTGCAGACGTACCCGATTGATTGCTGTGTCAGAGGCCATATTATACCTTCCCCTCATTGAAGGGCCAACGGTAGGTCTTCCCACACCACCTGCTCTGCGCTGCAGTGGGCCAACAGATGACATTTATGCTACGGCTGCTGCGGGGGTTAGCGCGCCTCCCGCTGACGGGCCCGATAATGGCTCCTTTACAAGTGGCATTTACTCTTCCGAGCTAGCCACGCCAGTAAAACCGCAGCATGATCGCTCAAGGTGTAAAGGAGCAACGCTGATTGTTTTCGCATGCGAATCGCCGGCCCGCGATGGTTTGTTGCCCCGATGACCCTCCATTTGTTCACAGCATCGGGCCCGATAAAAAAACGCACTCTGTCTCACCACATGTGTACGCACTGCGAATTATGCAAGAGAGATGCTAAAAGGAACAGGGGGCTTAATCGAAAGCTGTAAATAGATGCAGTCCAAACCGTGCATCTCTGCCCTCGCACCATTAACACAGAGAATCGGTGCATCGCCCGCATGTGGATTCTGAATCTTATATAATCCCATAATACGTTTACATTCATCCATAAAATTGGCTGCTGTGGAAAAAATGTACAAGCGTTCGGTGTTCGTAAACGGGCATTGTTGAAATGTAAACAGTCCCATCAGGTTATGCCCAGCTACCTCAGTTCAGGAATTTGTCCAGTGACCTTTTAGAGTAGGATGTAAAAGTTAAGAAAAAGCTGTCTGTGTGTGGCGGGGGAGAAAACAAACACATCGTATAGATCTGAAGAAGAAAATCTGCAACTGTGGCTCACGTCTCACTTCAGACTCAGAGAACATGTAGCCCAGGAACCACTTGATTCTGGAGCAAAGATCAGGATTCTCCAGGAGACAAATAGCAGGAAGATGTTTGTATGGACCTCTCACGGATGTCTCCCAGGTGGACGATGCCTGTCACGGCCCGAGACGCTTTCACATGTCTACACCTCAGCCGTGGGTGACGTTCACAGCAGGTTGGTGCCAAAACCCACACAGTACACTGTCAATGCTACAGCACGAGAGACACACGGTGCACCATCAGTGTCCACTACAGCACGAGAGACACACGGTCCACAATCAGTGTCCACTACAGCAGGAGAGACACACGGTCCACCATCAGTGTCCACTACAGCACGAGAGACACTCGGTGCGCGAATACTGTCCACTACAATATGAATACGTTAACAATTGAAATGTTGAATGTTGCTGGTCTGGTCAGACCTTTTGAGACTTGTAGACTGGGGCTGGCAGCTATGATGAAGATGAAAATGAAACGTTAATTATGTAATTATGCAGTTTTATGGCTCCCGTCCCATTTGTCCTGTTAAAATCTAGAATTAAATCAGGCTGGTTTTATTTGTTTGTTTGTTTGTTTGGGGGGTGGGGGCTGACATGCAGTGAGCTTGGCAACCACAAGGCTTCAACGTACCTTTAGAAAATAACTAATAAGTAATTATACTAATAAGTAACTCCATTTACCTTAAGGAAAGGAAATTGTACAGGTATGTGAAAGCCTTTATCAGATTTGAGTACCATTAGATAGAAAGCTTTAAATGGTTCCGTGCTGTGAAGATTACCCTCTCTAACCTGCAATTGTAATGCAAAAAAAAAAACTATTTTCCCTCCTGAAATGTGCACCATAGTAAAAGAACTCAATCACCAACTCCAGAACATGTGGCCTGCAGTGAACTGAGTGCCAGACCTGTGCTCAAACCAGAACATGCGGTTCGTTGGATTATAAAGCCACAATCCAGATTACTCCCTGGAGATTAGTAGTCACTTTGGCCAGCGGTTCTGTACCTTGCCAGGAAACTCCCAGTTCCCGGATGGATTTTTTGCTATTTATTTACACTTAGCGTCATAACACAGTGGTGGTAGCATGGTGATATTTACCAACCTAAACCTAATCCCTTGGCTTCCGATGTGTCTTTCGAACCTGATATTGAGCTCTGGTAATTGGGCCTAGAGTCTCAGCATGCTCCTGCACAAACAAATGGAGCATAATGTCATCACTAATGAAGTCAGAAATAGTCCGAATGGGTGAGCTGACTGCCGAGACCGGCGTCTGGCCACCCGGAGGTCCGACTCACCCGAGCAGATGCGAGTTAGAGCTGCCATTAAAATTAGAATTGGATGCCGCCGTGAAGATGTCACGGCCGGCGTTGTGCGACTTACTAGGCAAATTCGGCAGGGTTTTACATTACAAAACCCAGGCACAGGACATGGTGTTCTTGTAAAAATTGCCTGTGGTTATTAATTGTTTTTAGAGTGACCATTTAAAATCACTGGTTTCATCCACTGAACTGCTACCGTAGTTTCCTTTGCCACAGCTCTGAGCCGTCAGAGATTCTGAGACTCTAAGCCTCACGGAGGGGCAGTTTAGATGTACTGTAAGTTCTGTAAGTGCCCGGCATTTTCCACGCGAAGCTGTGATTCTGTAGAAGAATGAAATGTCCAATAAAATGCAAAACAACAGCTGTGCTGAACTACCGCACTCCGTCAAACATGGACACAGACTTGGGTACAACGTGTACTGGTGGAGAAAACACCACGGCGTTTCTGCTGACTCTGCTCATTTGAAGTCCAGGTAGACACCTCACCATGGAAACACTTCCCTATCTGGTAACAGGCTGGTGGTAGGTAGGTGTTTTACTACTGACTGCTTCTCTGCATAGGCTCTGTTTCTGTGGCATTCAGGTAATGTGCAGAGAGGGTCTGACAATGATGATTCACTTGATTCGTACATGACTGTCACATGATTCACACATGACTGTCATATGTCCTATTAGCTTGTTTCTTAGTTTATTGCTGTCACTGTGTGGATCTTTAAAAGTGGTTTGGGCTTTTTGCTGGGAAAGTATCGGTGTAGCATTACTTCAACGGTATTCTGGGTGATGGAGTAACAGCAGAAGGCTTCTAGCTACTTGACTACACCTGCAAAGGTTATTCACTGAGGGCCGATGTTTCCGGCTATGGTTTCTATCAAGAGCCTGAACGTTCGGCTTTTCGCTCTGGTGACCTACGAACTGGAAATAAAACATCTGATTCTGAATCATGTGAAGCCTGATTGGCCAACGGCAGCACAGAGCTGTGGTAAAGACATGTCTGTGTTTATTTTCATTCAAAAGACTTTTAGAAGCAACACTGGTTTCTTCTAAATTTAAATACATGCACCATTAATGTTTTACATATTACATTTGTGCCAAAGTAGGAAAAAACACAACTTGTTTTATGTGCTTCTTCAAATTTCAATGGGTGCAGAAATAGTCACACTTGTGCTATGGGACAATGGGACAAAAATAATACTGAAAAAAATGATGTAATAACAGCAAAATAGTGACTATAAGATAATCTGAGCAGATGTGGGCCAATAGAATGACACTTACAGCCTGGCTTTTGTCCATTCTTGCGAGTGCAATAATGTTCCCAGTGCTGTTAAATTGCCAATTAAGTACTTGAGTTCTGCTCTGGTCCACAGGAGTCATAATGCAAATTAATTTATTCACTGGACAATTCTCTGAGATTGTGTGCTCATTTTAATTGGCCGATGCCAAACACATGTGATGAACATCAGATCAGGATGCAAAGAGGAAGCTATGAAAATGTCACAATATATTAGCCCCGTGTTTCTTTTTGCTCAGCGTTGACTATAAAACATGCATTATGTTTATTTACTCAAAGCCCCCCCGACAGAGCGTGGCAAACTTTTGGCACAAAAACGAACTGACCCCGGATCAGGTTTTTGCATTACGACAGGACCCCACGGTGTGCAGGCGATGTAGATTTGTTTAAAAAGGCAAACATTTGCTGTGTTCTAAAGAGGCCTGTAGCTAATCTCTTAATATACCAGATTAAGGTCTACAGATGCTGTGTTTCATAATCTCCTGTTGCTATAAGCCATGCAGTGTTCTCTGAGACGTCTGAACTCTCAGTGGAAACGTCATCAGGGTTTGGGCATATGATGGAGGAGGGTATGGGTGGTGGAGGTGGAGGTGGAGGTGGGGGGGGTGAGATGGTGGAGAACAGGATACATGAGGGGAACAAACAACAGAAGAGGAAGTCAGATGCTATCATTACCCTCTGAGAAAGAAGGTGACGACCATGATTAATTCTGAAGTTTATTGACAATCATCTGGAAAGTAATTCCTTGCCTGATATGTGACAGAGAGATGGAGAGATGGAGAGATGGAGAGCGAGTGTGAGAGAACCTGGTCCATGCAGTAATCTATGATGAGGTGAACAGGAGCAATGCAATATGAATAATGAATTCAGAAATATTTGTGTGCAGTCTGCTGCTCTGCTGTAGTCTGTTAGACCCATACTGGAGATGTCAGCCCAGTCTCTCCTCTAATCCCAAATTAATCTCAGCCCAGTCTCTCTTCTAATCCCAAACTAATCTCAGCCCAGTCTCTCCTCTAATCCAAACTAATCTCAGCCCAGTCTCTCCTCTAATCCCAAATTAATCTCAGACCAGTCTCTCCTCTAATCTCAATCTAATCTCAGCCCAGTCTCCTCTAATCCCAAATTAATCTCAGCCCAGTCTCTCCTCTAATCCCAAACTAATCTCAGCCTAGTCTCTCCTTCAATCCCAAACTAATCTCAGCCCAATCTCTCTTCTAATCCCAAACTAATCTCAGCCTGGTCTCTCCTCTAATATCAGCCTAATCTCAACCTTGTCTCTCCACTAATTTCCAAGTCTCACCTTTAATCTAAGACCGATCTCTCCTCTACTCTCTGCCCAGTGTGTCCTCTAATCTCAGCCTAATCTCAGCCCTCCAGATCAGTCCTCATTTCTTCTGGGTTGGCAGGAGTGGATAGGAGAGGTAGGGGGTGGTAGGGCAGGCTAAATGAAAGCAGGTGTCTCTTTAACACCAGTTTCTGGGGTACAACTGTAATATATTGGATTTTATCTTTTTCAGATAAAAAGATAATGTTCTTCTTACCCCTGGTGGTTCAGTGTCAAATCAAATTGTTTCCACAGAAAAAAAAACCCCACAAAAAGCAGGCAAACAAGCAAACATGGCAGCATCACCTCAGATGGTACGCCGCAGCCCGAAGAGCCGTGCCTTCTCACCCTTCGAACTCTTGTCAGAGTTGGGAACTGTTAAATCTCTCTCATGTAATGCGGTTTCACCCGACTGAGTTCCTAATCAAGCATTTGATTGGATTACTGGATACCCCGCTGCTCGTGTCGCTGTTCTTGGGTATTAATTCTCCCCTGGGCTACAAGCTCACCAGGCTGAGTAGAGCAGTACAGAGGGACACAGCCTGTTCAACGCACACATCACACGCAGGCTTTCTCTAGCAGGACCATTAAACACACTCTAATCAGATCCTTACAGTGCATGTTTTACCAGTAAAGACACGACACAGCGGGCTCATCTGGAGCGAAAGAGGCCGGACCTTCGTGAGTTGTCGTAACGTTTGAAATGCCATCTTGGGAATTAAAAGTTTCAAATGATGACTTAGAAGTGATGAAAGAATAGGAGAGCAGTAGCAGTTTAAATGTATGAGTGCACGGTTAGGATCAGAATACTTCAACATCAACAGCAGCAGTGAATAGAAGCCCTTCCCACAGCATCCGTGTGATTTGCACCCTTCAAACGTCCGGGGCCGTCGGCGTGTTGAACCCCCCCCACGTCTACCAGCAGCTGCGGTGTTGGTGGGGGCCCTTGTTTTTTTGCGGCGGCTCTGAGCCGAGGGTCACATGCTCCTGCTGGGTGGCATCGTTGTCCAGGCGCTCTGTCGGCGCACGTGCCCTGCTAGTGCCTCTCCCAGCTGCCACTGGCTCGCGTAAGCTCCACGTGGACCCCGCCAGCAGCTAATGGACCAGCCCGGCCAGCTGCACTATCTCGCCTGCTAAATGAAGCATGTCTGCATGCCACAGCGTTTTAAAAGCATTCCAGAGCATCTCGGATTTAACTTATTTGGGCTAAACTTTCTCAACACACACACACACACACACACACACACATGGCGTGTGAATAAACAGCATTTCTCATCAGGGGCAGCCAGTCACCCTCATTTCTTCTGCTGTGATATCCTTTTTGGCTTCTTCTGCAGCAGGACTGCTTCAGACCTTGATTGATTCTGCTCTGTAACATCCCTAACATGCATTTATGTTTCTGCACTCTGGCCGTGCTCGCTGCTTTAGTAGCGTACCGTCGGCAGTGCGGGTCGGCAAAAGGTGGCATGAGAGAGAGGCAGAGCTGAGCTGCGAGAGATCAACCTTCCCTGGAGTAATTAGATAGTCCCAGCTGGAATCGGATTCGGAGCTCGCCTTGGCCTTGAATCCGCCACCCCAGGTTTTTGTGTCGGCACGAGGCCGCAAGGGGAGGTTCAGCCAAAAGGGCAAACCGGGGGGGGGGGGGGCGGTGTGTGGGGGTGTGGGGTTCGTTCGCACAGCAGAAACTCAGCTACTCAGTCACAGGAGTGGTTTCAGCAGTACTTTGAAAGGGAGCTGACGCTAATGGGGTCAGAGATGAGGCCGATTTGGAAACCTGCTCTGCACACGGGAGTGGCAACACCAACACCACCACCATCACACCTCCACCACCACCTCCACCAACACCTCCACCACCACCCTCCACCACCACCACCTCCACCACCACCACCTCCACCAACACCATCACCACCAACACCACCACCATCACCACCACCACCACCTCCACCAACACCACCACCACCACCACCACCTCCACCAACACCATCACCACCAACACCTCCATCACCACCACCACCACCTCCATCATCACCACCACCACCTCCATCATCACCACCAACACCACCACCACCTCCATCACCACCACCACTACCATCACCACCAACACCACCACCTCCACCACCACCACCTCCACCACCACCTCCATCACCACCACCAACACCACCACCTCCACCACCACCACTACCATCACCACCACCACCACCAACACCACCACCTCCACCACCACCACCACCTCCACCACTACCATCACCACCACCAACACCACCACCTCCACCACCACCTCCATCACCACCACCAACACCACCACCTCCACCACCACCTCCACCACCACCTCCATCACCACCACCACCTCCATCACCACCTCCACCATCACCACCACCACCACTATCACCTCCACCACCACTACCACCACTGCTACTGCCGCCCGCCCCTCGTCTTCTCCGCACATAGGGCCTCTCCAGAGATCTTTGGAGATGCTTCTCCCCGTGCACGCCGTCACGGCAAGCCGTGCTTCAAAGCCCGCCTCAGCCGAGACGACTGGAAGCGAGGGAGGAGTTGTGGCCCAGGAGGGATAGAGGAGGTGAGTTTCTCCCGCTACCGAGCGCCACTCCACCGGTGCGCTCCACCGAATCCCAACAAGCCAGGCTCTTCTTCTGAAGTTCGGTACGAACCAACCAAAGAAGATTCCTGGAGCAGCATTGAAGAAATCTATCTCAGACAGTGTCTAAATGCTAGCTGTGTCTGTAGAGCACATGAGATGCTGTTAACAGCATCATACAGAGGGAGACAGAAAAGAGAGAGAGAGAGAGAGAGAGAGAGAGAGAGAGAGAGATCAAGTTTCTCAATAGTAACCTGTGTAACATGAGATGATGAACGCCTCTCGTAATCTCCTTCCTGTGTTTCATTAAAAAAGCTACAAGAAAGTGCATTAGTGTGTCGTTGATTTTATTTTTTTTAACACAGCATGGCGGATCTAAATTAAATTAATAATAGGCCACTTGAAACGCCTTGTTACCTAAACAACAAATAAGCACAGAGCTCCACAGCCTTGGCAAAGTGGAACCCAATAAAAGCCGGCAAAGCTAGCTAATCGGAGAGCTCATTCTCCTGTCAGCCAATCAGAGCTCATTTATGAACCCTCTTGCTCCCGTCCCAGATGCAAAAGGAAAGTCAAAGCAGGCTAGCATGAAATGTCTGTATGGTATCTACATGGGTCCTGACATGAGGTGGGTGAAACGGAAGAAGGGATTGGACAGATGAATAAAGAAGGCCAGTTTTTAGCGTCAGAAGGTGAGATGTGGCATAAAAAGCGTGTGGTTTTGTGTGGTTACTGTACATTAGACCTCCACTCACTGCTTCTGATGGAGCCTTTCCATAATTAGGCAGCGTAAAAGCAACCTGAGAACAGCTCCATTCTCTTATTCTGCCTGCTAATGAAGATTTATGACGGGCAGCATTGAATTATGGGTGATTTACATATTGAAATGGACAGGCTGCCATTGAGAGGCTGCTGAGTGGCGAGAGAAAAGGGGGCAGGTGGGAGTGGTTGGGGTGAGGGGCGGGGCTTGGCAGGTCTGCATGTGGGCAGGTGGGAGTAGTTGGGGTGTGGGGCGGGGCTTTATCTACACGTCTACGGCACGGAGAAGCTCACCGTACTCCACCGTCACCTGTGGGCCAGGGGTTTGGAGCCCGTGGGGGGGGTGAGAGACAGAGAGAGAGAGACAGAGAGAGAGACAGAGAGAGAGAGAGAGAGACAGAGAGGCAGAGAGGCAGTGCATGAGCAGGCAGACGGTTCGCGGCCCCCGCGCCCGCTTCCTTTAATCATCCACGAGGCCTCTGTGTGAGTCAGCAGCTCCCAGCAGCCTTGGACGCCTTTGATGGGGACACGTGTGCTCCTGTGCCTGCCGCTCTAATCCAGCCCACAGACTCTGGCTTAGGGATTGATTACTTAGGCCTTCCAAATTGGTGTCTGGTGCAAGGAATCCCCCGCGCACAACATGTCCAACCAAATGGAAATCTAATGGGGGGGAAGAAACGGTTGGAGGCGGACCCTGGATGATGATTGAGGGCACGGATCCCCGCCCTCCCCATGCCCCGCCTCCCCACCCTTTAAGCCCTGTCTCGCAGATCCTCATTCGTTAGGAGGTTATCTGCACACGGGGGGGGGGGGGGGGGGTGCTGGAGAAGTGGAAGGTTGTGTGGGTGCACCGACCTTGATACAAACGTAACGGAGCTGCAGAGAGGTGTAGCACTCAGGCACACAGGAGCAGGGAAGGAGGCATGTGTGTGTGTGTGTGTGAGTGTGAGTGTATGTGTGTGTGTGTGTGTGTGTGTGTTGTGGTGAGTGTGTGTGTGTGTGTGTGTGTGTGTTGTGTGTGTGGTGTGTGTGTGTGTGTGTCTGTGTGTGTGTGTTGTGTGTGTGGTGTGTGTGTGTGTGTGAGTGTGTGTGTGTGTGTGTGTCCTAACTTCACAGAGAAGAATTGTGTGGCAGTGAGTGAGAGCAGTTCAACCAGGTTCTGAAGGTGCACAGTGAATTTCGTCTGTGTCAGCAAGGTGCATACTAAAGTGAGAACAGAAGAAGTGGCCTGAAAAGCCTCTCCTCTCTCTCTCACTCCACTCCTCTCTCTCTCTCCCTCCCACTCCTCTCTCTCTCTTTTCTCTCTTTCCTCTCCTCTAATCTCTCTCTCCCTCTCTATCTCCCTCTACTCCTCTCCTCTCTCTCACTCCACTCCTCTCTCTATCTCCTCTCCTCTCACACTCCTCTCCTCTCTCTCTCCCCCTCCACTCCTCTCTCTCACTCCTCTCTCTCCTCTCTCATCTCTCTTCTCTCTCCTTTCCTCTCTTGTCTCTCTCTTTCTCTCTCCTCTCCTCTATCACTCCTCTCCTGTGTCTCTCACTACACTCCTCTCTCTCTCCTCTCTCACTCTCTTTCTTCTCCTCTCTCTCTCTCTCTCTCTCCTCCCCTCTCTCTCTCTCTCTCTCTCTCTCCCTCTCTCTCTCTCCAGCACACCGTCTAGACGTTTGGACATTCACTACCGTTGCTAATCGATGATTTGCTCCATCCAGTGCTCTCTCAGATATGGCCACCTCAATTCCCAGGAGGCCACAGGGCTCTGTGTCCCAGTTAGTGCAGACATGTTGCCCCAGCCCCTGATCCCGAGTGCTTGGCAGCTGATGCAGGTGTGGTTTTCTTTGCTTCATTACCAGCATATGTTTTTTTATCAGTCATGACAGCACACAGAAGAGCCTCGGTGACCATGGTGCTTAGATGTATGCTTGAGAGATGTGGCTTCAAGGAAAGGTCATTTGAAGAGGATGGCCAGCTCGGAGGAAGAGAAACTGTCCATGAATTAGTGATGGGGTTGTTCTTCCTGAACAGTTATACACACGTACTCACTCACTCCCTCACACACACACACACACACACACACACAAACTAACTCACATAAAAAAGACAGACGTAGACAAAGACACACATGCATACACAAAACACAAAAGACACACTCGCATACACAAAAACGAATATACATAAAGGCACACACACACACACACACCACACAGAGGGCCGATCCCCCTCCTCTGTGGCCTTTTCTGCCAGTTTGTTGACATGCAATTAACTGAAGCCAAAATGTTGCCTTAATATTTAATAAGTCATAAAAAAAAACGGCTGTAGGAAGGGGGGGTGGGTGGGGGTGTCTGTTTAAGTACGCCCACTATGGTGGACTTCATACTCATCCCCCTTTTCTCTTTCATTTATCTCTCCCTCAGTATCACGCGTTCATGGGATGGCGGGATACCGCACGTACAGGCTGTAGATGTCAAAGGTTGGAGGGAGGAATAGACCCGGAGAGAGATGGCAAGAGTTGTTTAAAAAACTGTTAATACAAACTAATGGAGTAAAAACAACACGTTTTCTCTGTAGTCCCAGCCTCAGGGGTGTGGGAGTCCTGGCTGAGATGGACCATATGAAAATATCTGTGAGGGAGCACTGATGGATACAGGGTAGTTAGGCTTCTGTTGTCGGCTGGGCCCGACTGGACGGCGCTCTCGCTAGTATGAGCTAGCGCTCAAGCTAGCGCACCAGAGCAACAGTCCGCTGCACTTTCAGACTTTGAACCTCACTTTTGTATTCTGGGCATAATGCTGCATCTGTATGGTGTTTATTAACAGACCGTAATGGTGCCTGGGCGAATAAAGCCACAGTTATGGAGTCGGCCCTCTCAAACACATGGAGTAACCACAGGGAAGTAAGAAGGCCTGAATTCTGCCTTCGAGACTGGGTCAACACTACAGAGAAACTCTCCAGAATTTAGACTGCAGAACTTCAGATGACCAGGTCGTACCCTCACCCCACCATCACGACTTCTGCTGATGCATGGTCCACACTTTATATATATATATTAGGTAATGATTTAAAAGGCCTTTCTTATATGAAATGGAAGAAATGATGCCTCTTGCGTTCGAACAAAGAGCTGGAGGGGGAGGTGGGAAACCCACTCCATGAGAGGGCTGACACACGTGATCTCGCCGCCTTATTCCTCCCACACGCCAACACAAGAAAGCAGTCACCTCAGCTCCTTGCAAGAAAAGCTTGGGATTAATAGCGTGTGCTCTGCTGGGCTTTGAAGAGCCCCTGAGCAGCACACGCCTGCCTCTTAACTCATCGTCCGCCTTCACGCACGGCTCCAGCCGGAGTCCCCGCCCGAGGAAAAGCCACTGTTCCCTGGCGAGCGTCCATCCCGCCCAGAAGTCCTCGCAGGGCCACTTTAATCCCGATTCCTCAGGCTCCTCTCAAGCCTTAAGCATTCAGCACTCACACCTCCTCTCCACCCTACACGGAGGCCTGCTCACGGGCTCGGTGCCGGGAATTTCCGTTCCGCAAGCACAAAGGGTGTCACGAGGAGGGACCCGGGGAGACTCTCACAGAACCGTGGAGCCAGGCCTCTGGGACCCGGCGTGGGATTGCGCCCCAGTTTGGATGGCGCAGCACAGCCATGTCCCACCGCCAAACTACATCACCCACCCAGGACGCGAGGACTCCTGGACGTGGGTGGAGGGTGGGTGGCGTAGATGGAGAGTTCTCAAGAACCTGTCCATCAGCAGTACTGTAAAGACACTTGAGAATGTCAATAATCGTTTGGCACAGTCACCTGAGAATCTCTATGATCCATGAGTCCCCCCCCCCCCCCCCTTTTTTTCTTTTAATAACCACAGCTCAGAACACAAGCCAGCATCCCGGCTCCCTAATGAAGTTAGCTATGCCTGCTTGGCTGTTATTTGCTCTGGCGGAGGGAGAATTCTCTGTGTCACGTACTGGCATCAGTTCAGAGGCTGAGCGATGAAAGATGCCATCTCACTGTAAACAAATGAAGCCATCCTTCTTCCTCTCCCACTTTCATCAAATGAAATTAGTCTCCCATTGATTCCCAACAACAGAAACGAATCCCTTCATCTGTGCTCAACTGGTCCGGTCTTATCATTGCCCACAGTCTGTCTGAAGATGAACAAGATCAATAATGAGCAAGAGACCCATCTGGCCAAGCAATCAATGAGTGTTATTGATATTTGTGCATTTATGTATATAAAAGATTTGGCCATTTGTACAAAATGAAGCTGCTATGCCTGGGGACAGTATTTTACATCTATCGATTCTCTCTGTGTGCAGGGGGGGCCTGTTGTCTTCTCCTTTGTACAGTGTCAGGCATTACGCATCTCACCCCGCACACATCCATTACCTCTCCATGTCATCTTAATCAGGTGAGTGTTGCGTGTGTCTCCGGCTGTAAACTAGTGGAATAATTACAGCGGGAGATTCACACATGCACATGCGCACACACACACACACACACACACACACACACACACACACTCACGCCTGCTTATCCCTTTCCTGATTGGCAGATGAATGTGGGGAAGGGGGCAGGGCTGCGGCAGCCGGTGAGGAAATGAAATTCCATTGAAGTTGAAATGAGAGCTGCATAACTGAAAAGGGACTTACCTTGTGACTTTGATGCCAAGACGGTGCTTTAATAACGTTTTACACGTAGCGCAAAGGGGGAAGAGGGTGAGGATGAGTCGTACACCCCCACACTGGGCATGCTATGCCTCTCTGGCACCGGAATAGAGTCCCAACATGTACTGTAACTAACCCAATCATACTTTGGAAGCATACATATTTAAATGAGCATAAGCCCACCCTGAAGGACACGGCTAGAGCATTTGCATTCGGTGGGCGAGGACGTCAAGCCTGTTAGAACACATCAAAGTAAGCGTAAGAGGTTTGGTAATGATTGGAGCTTATTAGGGAAAGGGGAAAGTTTATTATCGAGAAATTCATTTCAGGCAGACTTGCTCTGTAGCCTCTGAGACAAAACAAGTCCCATGGACCTACGGGCCAGGGACGAGCTTTTGTCATTGTCTGTTTGTTTTGCGAATTTCATCCCAGCCTTGAAGAAATCTTCTCCCTCGCCTGTTGACGAGGCATATTGACAAGTTGGCAGTGTTTGTTTTATCTGTGCTCTTCAGGGAGAAGTCCAGCTAACGCAATTAGTTTTGCCGGCTTTCCGTTTGCATTTTAAATCTCTCCTTTTTTGTCCTGATGCTCTCGGTGTTAATTTCTCCCAGTGGAGCTCCTTATTGAGTTGAGCCGAGATGTTAACGCTGGTAGCATTAAATATCAGAGCATACCCTCCCCTGTCTCTTTCTCCATCAGCGATGTTGGGCTCTCCTTCTCCTTCTAATTTGACCTCCATGGTTCATCTTTACACCAGATAATGGTAAACAGTACGTGATAAGGCCCGTCTGACCTAGTTACCCCACCCCAAAGTCATCCCGTCTCCAACAGCACCTTCACACGCTGCCACACTGAAGACACACCTTCCAAACACTGTCCGTTTTTCTTGAAATTGCGGGGTTTGCGTCCTGTGTTTACTCTCGTACTCACAGGACTCTACGGACCACACAGACCAGCAAGATCGCAAGCACCAAGCGCCAACCCTTAAATGCACGAGCCTGAGCTGAAAAACGGTGCCTGTGTATGGTGTTAGCCGCAGAAGACGAGGGTCTGGCTCATTCGGGACTGTAAGCGTCTGATATCCGAGGCTGTGGTGTGGGGATCCCTGTGGCGGATGTGCTGGACTAATAATGGTGTTTATCCAAATTAAAACCTAAAGGCCCGTGGTGCCATGCGGGCTGTCGGAAGGCCCCCTGCTAAAAAGCGTTGCTACACAAAAGCTTTGCTTAGACAATCAGCTTGGATTGGTATTGCTTGCATGGAGGCAACCGGAAAGCCGTTTTTCTGCGGCCTGGGAAAGAGCGTGGTGCTTTTAAACGCAGGCCACCCGCAGACCTCATAATAGCCTGTTATGGAAAGCAGAAACATTGCTATCTCGGTTCCTTGAATTAACACAGCAGTGCACACGGAGTGCTGGCACGTAGCTGGTGTTTGGGGAGGCGCTGCAGTGTTGGAGGAGGTGAAGAAGCCGAAGGCCATCCGGAACCATCCGGAACCATCCGGAACCCTTCCAGTGTGTGAGGCCGAGAACCGTGAGCTATATCAAGGTGAACGTCTCTGGTCACCTGGCGCACCGTATAACCACAGCTCTCTCTCTCTACCTTTCCTCCTCTATTTCTGCCTTCTTGTCCTCTCCTGGCACCCGTAGTTGCTGCATCACGGCGCCAGTCCAAAGCTAAATGAGGCCTCGTTGCAACACGGAGGGTTTAACATCAGTAGGGGACTGGAGAAGTGACCCAGTGACCAGATCAGGTGCACAGATGATCCCATCATGACACTCTGCAGTGAGAGGAAGAGGATGCAGTAGAGAGAGGAAGCACAATGTGGAGCAGAGGTCAGTAGGGTCAGGAATCACTTTAGTCAGTGCCAGGGATACAGACTAGTTATATTGTAAGGTGGCAAAGGAACCTGCAGTGTGATGTTTAAAGTTGCTGTAGCAAACCGCTTCCTTTAAATAGTCTGGAGCTGATTTTAGTTTCCAGAGATGTAGCTGCCCAGAGGAGATGTGGCAAACAGCCAGCTTTTGGTTCATGTAAACAAAACTTCGAAATGATCAAATGCTGATTTATGAGATTTTTTTTGCAGCAGTGATGATATGCCAGTAGGCATAGACAAAACTTTCTCTCTTGCTGTCTAACAAATACACACACACACACACACACACACACACACACACACACACACACACACACACACACACACACACACACACACACACACACACACACACACACTCCGGGACTAGCCATCCTTCATTTATGCATTCATTTTGGTGTTTCATTTTTTTTTTGTCTTCAATTTGTTTATCTAGAAGCTCCAACCATGTCTCACATCCAGTCATTACAGAAGCACGGGCCCCGTGCTGAATGTTGGGTTTGTTCATTCATCTCTCATTGTACATATGTAATTAAGCGTTCTGGTCATTATTTCATATGACTTCTCATCATCAGTCATTCAGAAATAGCTCTCACCTGCTCAGTCACCACAATGGATGGTTATAATGGAGGAGACACTGAGGAAAGAGTGAGGGAGAGAAAGAGAGAGAGAGAGAGAGAGAGAGAGAAGGAGATTGTGATTTTGAGGGGGGAGGGGGGGGGTAAAGATGAATTCTGTGTGTATACAGTTTATGAGATGTATTCCGTTATGTGGAGAGGATGAAGACACCATAATTTTCTGTAATTGGTTGCAGTGACGGCCCTAAGCAGCACACCCATAGCTGGCTGTATATCCCGTAAGGAACAGAAAACCTCCCAATTCCATATGAAACAGAGAAATCCCCTATCCCATATTTAACAGAAATCACATGTGTCACAATCACCCCTCTTCATCACTGTGGTCCCCCCAGCAATGCCTCTTATATTGATTTTATTTCCTGGTTTCCTCTTGGTGTGCTTTTATTTTGAAATTTCCTTGTTGTGTCCGATTTCACGCCCCACCCTTTTAACTCATCATTGTTTCAGCTGTGTCTTGTTTGGTTCTTGGTTTAGTCTGTTTAGTCTTCTATTCTCAGTGTGTTGCAACCAAGATACGAAAAATGTCAAACTTGTCAATGCTGAAATAACTGCTCACTTTACTAAATCACAAAAGCTTCCTAGTGCTTAATTACACTGTATTGCAGATTGGCGCTTCAATTTCTTTGTTTATGTCTCTGAAATCTATTACTGCTCCGCCTAATAACATTAGAGGATGAGAATCCTTCAGATGAGAATCTGGATTTCTGTGGCAGTGCGAGACACGTCGGCGGTTCGTATTCTGCACACTGTACTGCCCTCTACCCCATAACACCCAATCACCTCCTCCGTGTGCCACGTTCACTGAACCCTGAGCTGCTGCCTTAGGCCTGCCTGCTGTGTTCTCACGTGTCACGCTCAAGGCCCACGTTCCACACGAAGCTTCTGCTCCGACCCCATACGCGCACGCCGGAACCGCGCCCCGAGCCGAGCCGACGCAGCCCACCGCAAGCGGGCTTCCGACCCCGCCCGCGCGCGTGCTTCGCCACGGTTCTCTCAGGGTTGCCCTTCTAATGAAAGTCCTTGAGGGCCAAGAACATTCCACAGGAACATAGACAACCACATACGGTGCCATTTCTGTGCTTCATTAGAACATGGGGGGGGGGGGGGGGGGGGGGGGGGGGGGGGGGGTGGGGGGGGGGGGAGGGGGAGGGGGGGGGGGGGGGGGGGTTGGATTGAGGTGTTGGGGCGTGGTTTCTCAAGTATCGCTCCTTCCACGAGACTCTCCTGTGGAGCCCTCCTTGTGGCCACAGGGACCACAGGAGTTGGGGCTGGAGGAATGAGAGCGAGGGAGACTGCTGCAGGGGGTTTTTGCAGTGTTTCTTTCTTTTTTTCCTTCTGTGATGCTGGAGAGAAGCTGTTGCTATAGGACAGGGTCCCACAGAGCGATGAATGAATGATGAGTGAATGAGTTAATGTGTGGCCAGAGCACGTCAGCAAGGTTCACACATTCAAGGAGCCTCTTCCTCTCCACGTAGGTAAGAGATTAGCCATCAGAGGAGACACACCAAGGGATTCGTCCCTCTCTGGAGGTTTTGTGTTGGGTTCTGATCACAATCTGTCAGTCCTGAACTGTGGGTTGCCATATCTGCTTGAGTTCTCCCTCCTGATTCCTCTTATTCTCTGCCTTTTTTTCTCTTTTTTGGGTGGCTTATTCAGATCTGTTTCCTTTTGACTCATAACTCAGACTTTTCATCATCGCTCTTTTAATTCTCTGAGCCTAGATTATTATCTCACACTCCCCCCCCCCACCACATAAAGAAAGGATTGTCGAAGGATTTGCTGCCTTTCATTATCCTTGCAAATTACAAGATATAGTCATTAAAATCTAGCGTGCATGCAAACAAAACGATCTGATTGCCGATCTCGTGTTACAGTAAGAGCGTGACAGAGCTCAGCTGCTAAAGCCTCGTCTTAACATTCAAATTCTCCCGAAAAAAAAAAAACACAACATGGCCGCTACGCGTCCGTTGCCATGGTTGCTGCTGCTGAAGCAACACCAGTGCGCTTACGCCCGAGTCCGCTTCCCCGCCCGCATCTGGCCAGGACGGTCCAACCCCGGCCTTCCTCCTCCTCCTCTTCCTCAGACACCACAGCTCTGACAGATGGCACTCAGACTCTCCGCTCAAATCGTCACGGTGACACCTTACTGAATTAAGGCAGACAGATTTGCAGGCATGCCACCATTTTTGTTTGTCCTGCCCCTTCACATCTCACAGACTGCACAGTTCACGTCCATCAAACGTCCCCATCTGTCTGCTCTGGTCCAAACGCAGGCCTCCATTAGATGTGGTCAGTGGGAGGGAGAGATGAGGGCCTAGGGGCCTCATGAAGGAAAGCGAACATTGTGTACAGTATCACCACCCACCACAAACATATGTAAACATAGGCCTGTCCTATATTACCCTCATTATGATTTTCCCATTTAGAGCCCAGGGATTTAATATCCCCTCTATTTTCTTTCCACCAAATAATAAAATGACCCCTGCCTGGCATGTCTTCTCAGGGCTGTGATTAACGCTAATAGGAAAAGATTACATTTTGAATTAAAAACAGCTCAGCCTCGGCCAATGCACCAAACGGAAGTGAACATTGAGACAATCAAAAGATTCCCGACTTCTTTCTGAGCCATTTAATAACTCCACCCCCTGCATTTATTTATTCATGCACAAACCCCCCATATCGCTACAAATATAATTACAATGTCTAATAGCTCACAGTGAGTATTGTTAGCGTTGCATGGGTCCATTAGCTAGCCTCTGGTCTTCAGAAGGGGCCTATCCGACCCCTCCCTGGTACAGCGCGGCCGATATATTCATTTCAGCGGGTTCATCTCCAGTTGACGCTACCAAACACACCCAAAACGGCACTGCCACTTTACCAGAGTGCCGCCAACCCCTGCAGGGCCACTGTAAGCACTTGATTACTTTACCTTACTGCTGCGAAACAAAGTATTTAACAAGAGACGGTCGTGTGTAAAATCAGGATTTGCCACGCCGCATGACGAGCTTCTGATGAGGAAGTTCATCAAGCCGCTTGCAATATCTGGAGGCCTCAGCTCTTCGTCCCCGGTTGTTAACGCTCTCTCCGCCACCGCGGACTTCATTTTCACACTTTTTACGTGTATTTCAAAACAGGAGGGGCGTTCAAATTCATTACAGCACTGCATACACAGCCAAGAACTTTACGCGGATGGCCGGTTTACTACTCAATCAAGGTTGCTGTGATTCGTCGTCGCATCGTCCCATTTCTCCGCGAAGGTCTGGATCAATCTGAGGGGAGGCGTCTGGGAGGCGACGCCACTCTCGCTGTGTTTCCAGGTCTGTTGTAATAGGGCCACTACGCCACGGCGCTTGAATTATGCACCATTATGTGCGCACAGTGAATTCTCCGAGATTGCTTTCAAATGGCTTCTGCGGGATGGCCTCCCTGCGTTTGAAGCGGTGTGCATATCACACGTTTCTAATCGCAGATATTATTTTTGCTCTCGCAGATGTTTCAGGTTATGAACAAATTATCTGCATGATTGTTTTTTTTTTTGTGCTCCATTGCAAAATAATCGAACGGTGGGATTTAACAGGCTCCATTAGCCCGAACGTGTTCTTGCCTGCGTAACGGAGGAGCAATTTCCATTACAGTGCTATTCCATTACTGCGAACCGGGGACATTAACGTGGTCACATACCCGAGGATTACCCTTCCGCGTCTGACCGTGACCACGTGATCATGGAAAGGTCACGTGTGAAAATGGTACAAAGCCTTTCTCATCATTACCTCGTTCAAGACTTTAATCGTTGTCAGTCGCCACCCCACATCAGAACAACTCGTCAGCATATGTTTGGTTAAGCATATATGTCCAAACCTTTGTTCCCTGTAAAGTCCGGGTTTTGCTAAATCAACCTATTAAACCTGGGTGTTGGTTTCCAGAAGCAGCCAATCAGATCAGAGACGCTCAGTTTTGGATGCATCTGTTGCCTGATTCATTCTCTTTAGTAGCAAATACGTTGCATAACTTGTCTGGATATACTCACTAAGCGGCAGCTTTAGGGTGTGTGTGTGTGTGTGTGTGTGTGTTTGCAGTACAGTCTTGCCATAAACAAAATGTTAAGGGATATGAGTGTTATTTCCGCTGGGAACAGATGCAGGATTACTGTTCAGATGAGTTCGTCATTAGCTAGCTCATTTTCATGACATCTCACTCTACATTCTAAAATTGTCTTAGGTTGGCAACGGATTAAAATAAAATCCCCCAACCCCGTATAATATCCAGAGATTTAAATGAATCAACAACCAATCTACCTCATGGTAATCTAAAGTGAAACTAAAAATGTGTACCCCGAGATTCCTATTCCTAGGAGGAAACAACAACAACAACAACAGAAACAAAAACCTGTCAGTCTTTTTTTGCACGATTATTCAAGGCTCTGGAGGAGAGATTCGGTTTCAGGTGGCTGGGCCAGGATTAGACAGCGTGTGCCATTAAAAGCTGCATTAGTGATTCCCTGCCCTGTCACGTTGCTCTCTGGATGAATTTTTCATCCCGCTATACCCAACAGACACTAGGAATAAGACAGGACCCAGGGTGACCACATCCCTTCCTCCGTAATCCACCTCCTCCCTCTGCACTATACACCCCCCCCCCCCCCCCCCCCCCTGTTGTGCTGTTTCAGGGAAGAGAGAGGATGGGGGGGGGGGGGGGGGGGTTAGGTCAGCCCCAGCATGCTAACGAAAGCCTTCAGCAATTTGACCCCTGCACTTGACCTCTGGAGCAACTGTGACCGCCTGAAGAAGAGCATCCCCAGCCTCTCCAGAGCCCCGCCCCTCAGGAGAGGACACGCCCCGTCCAGAAGCATTGGTGCGCGGGTCGATGAAGGTTCTGCACTGAAGGGCTAATGTAGTCACACACAGCCCTGGTCCCATGGCTGCTGGGGCAGCAAGTGTTTTGCACATTATGTTGGGCATGTGGGCTCATTAAGGGTAGGCAGTCCATTAAAACCAAACACCTATATTAGGCAATAATGGTTTTCTTTTCTTCTACATCTAGAAGAAAATGTGCATTGCGATTGAAGTATTTTATTTCATCAACTTAAAAAAAAAAAAAGTTTAAAGGGTTCTACTTAAATTTTCATATCATTATTCATAAGTAATTAGTGTTTCTAAGAGCTGGTGAGCATCACAGTTGAATATGTATTAAGCATTTGCTTTTACAGTGTGTCTTCAATTAACCTTTTTTTTACTACTTTAGAGGCTACGCTGGATTCAGGCTGTAATCCAATAATTATTATCCTGAAAGTACGTCCCTTTATTAAATCATTTCACATTTTGTTTGTGAGGGCTGTACCACGTTTCACAACGAAATGAGCTTTGCTATTTAAAAAAAAAACATGGGGGGGGGGGTATTAATCAGCTTGACTAGACCTCCTGACTAAATACTCAAAAATAGCTCAGGTCCTCTTTCGCATTGGGAACCCTGTTTACACATTAAATCACACAAAAGTGCTCCCTCGTTATCGTGATGCATACGTTATGATAAACGGAAACATGAGCGGCTGAAAGGGTTTCCCTTTGATGCACCCTGACGGGACGCTGCTGGGCTTTACGTCGCAGCTGAGAATACCACTGGCCTTCCTTTCTCTGGGAGTAGTCATTTATTGTTGTAAATTATTACATTTATACGCAAATGATTAAGGCAGGGCGTGGACGTCAAAGACGTGTTGCGTATGGAGAGAGGCGAATTCGTGAGGCAGAACTACCCTAGTGTTCTAAACAAACAAAAACGACACGACCACGGACGAGACGCCGTTCACAGCTCTGCGAGCGTTTAGCAGCTGCAGACACCACTGTCAGGTCTATTAGCAGTTAGAAGCTGTAAACAACGGTGTCAGCGATACTTTGTCTCTTCTGGGACAAGGCAGACAGGCAACAGGGACACTGTTGACGCAAGATGCAGGATAACGACCCCGTCCTTCAACCTCAATTACAGACACTTGTAGTCTAGAAATATTCGGACTCATCTATAAACCTACGAAGCTAGTCCCTTTCACCCCCAGGCACTAGGTTCCCTGACAATATGACCATCAGAGGGAGCTCTTCTTTCTTTCAGAGAGCCCCCCGTAGCGGTCTTCATGTCCCCGAGACCCATCTGCTGTTTGAAATCTATTTATCAATAACCATTTTCTTTGCAGTCTGTGCATGGTCCCCAATTTATCCCTGAACTATCCCGGCATCTTAATGTGGACATTCCTCTGACACACACTGCGTGAAATTCAAATGTGGCCATTATGCTTGTTATGTGTGTTCCAAAGTCAAATTATGGAATGCAAAGCAATTTGCAATTTGTGGAGATAAGGGGTTTACACCATAGGCACCACCTTTATATGACACCCACACTCAATTAGAGATATTTATGCATTTAAATTGAATAAGAAATAATGTAGTGTGTTGAAACAGAAATGGCTATAAATCACATAAATATCCACTTTGTCTAAGGGCACAGACCTTGGTAATTGTGAACGAGCCTTCATCAACATGGGGGCAGTTGTTATCATGGTGTACATTTCTGCCCTGGTCAGGGTTGAATGCTCAAATGTGGAACGTCACTTAGATTTGAAGTTCCAAGCTGATGTAGCTGTGTAATTAGTAGTTACATTAGCGTCGGGGTGAACGTGCAAAGTTAATCTGGGTGGGTTAATCGTGCCTTGGTGTTGGCCAAGGTTATCGTCCGCAGTAAGAGGTCAGTGTGAGTGTGAGGAAGTGTGTGTGGGGATCAGAGGCTGGTGGGGCGTGTTGGGGGGCAGAGGCAGGTACAGGAAGTCAGAACGCCGGTGGACGTTGCCACGGGGGCGTTAGGAGTGGTGGAGGAGGGGGAAATAAACCACGCAGAAACATGCTGAGAAAATGAGTCTGAAATTCTTTTCCGGCATAATGAAGTGGGACAACATCAATTAATGGAAAAAAGAGAAAAGGGAGCTGATGGAGAGGAGGGGGGGGGAGGGGACAGCGTGCGGAGAAATGGCGGGTGGAGCAGGACCAATGGAGTACTTGTGGGAAGGGGGGGGTCGGCGTCTGTCACCGGCTTCCAAGATGGAGCGACTGGTGAAATAAACTTTAGTGTTTACGCTCTACTGGTTGCCTAAGGAGGTCAATTTCACGTGGCAACAGACTTTTGCGCGGCATCATTTATCCACATTACGTGGGCGCCCGGTATGAGGCCGGGCCACGCAGTCCGCTCCAGAGACGAGTGCGTTCGCATCCGCGTCCTCATCCGTAGTAGAGTGGGCCACGTGGGCCGCACCCCCCCGCCGTTCCCCCGGGGAAGTGCCAGCGCGTGTTGACATGCATGAGCAAACTCCAGCACTGCTGCCCAGGGCTTTAATGGCCTCAGGATTGTTTCCCTTTCTCTTCCTGTGTGTCCGCTTATTACTCAATGTCACCGCACAGAGAGTTAAATGCAGAACAGTCACCTCATGGGGACAATTTGCTGGTTACCACAAGAAAAAGGAAAAGCGCACGTGGGTGGAAACCTGCCGTCCTCACGAGCCTGGCCCCACGTTCAAAAATACACATTCACTAACATTGCATTGTTTGTCGCGAGGGTACAGGCTAGGGTTTATGGGTTTGTGTGTGTGTGTGTGTGTGTGTGTGTGTGTGTGCGTGCGTGTGTGTGTTCTGCTCAAGATAAGGAAGAGCAACATATGAGCAAAAAATGATACTGGTTTTTAGAAATGGATAATAATGAGGTCTTGACTGGTTGGCCTGATGAAGCAGGTGGCAACAGCCTCCCCCAGTGTCTCAGTTCTCCAGTCACCAGCGTGAGTGGGTCAAGGCGTAACCCCTGACCTCTAACCTGAGCCACGATAAGGTTCTCTCCCCACCAACATGGTACAGGGCACAGCCTACAACACACACATTAGGCATTAGGTCTCCGTTAGTAACCCACACTGTGACCACAGAACGAGATGGTCTTCCTCGATATTGCCATGGTGGTTTGCATTGCCGTAGACTATACTAGACCAAAATGGTGCAAGCTTGATGTGACATGCTCGGAGACCGACTTGGGCTGAGTTTATTTACATCCTCACGACCGGCATAATTCATCAAAACTCCCACTAGCACAAGACAGGATAAAAAAATTCTGAATTGCTAAAGGACTCATTACATACTCCAACCTTCGCCAATATCAATCTCACAAAGGTCAGTATTGCGATTAACAAACGATACATTGTGCAGGACTAGGCAACAGTAATGAGGTATTATCTAGTATTAGCTGGGTCCACATGTGGCGTTCAAAAACAGCAGTGGGCACATTTTGCACGTGTGATTGTTGGCTGTGAGAATCTATTTGTGATTATTCTCTGAGCTGTTTAAAGCAGTGATGTATCTGTGTGTATGCAAGTGTTGCAATCTGATGCTATGTGTTTGGACATATATGCCTTGGAAAGAGCTTCACGGATGTGTGATTTCACATGCGGTGTTGGTGGTGTGCGCTACATGTTACGTGTGGATCTCTGATGAAGTGCAGGCTGGATCAAAGGGCTTCCAGGAGCGATGCTCCTTAAGCTGGTTCTCCTGACTCGGGGGCACTCAAACAGACGAGCCCATGAGAAGCAGACCTGGATCTCATGATGCTTTGTTCAATTATTGATCAGCATCCACACTAGGGGGAGGCAGATCCATGGATGGATGGATGGAAAAACAGAAGTATGTGACAGTGCTGTCGTTGCATTCACCAAGGTCTCCACTGGTTTACAACAGCCAACGGCATACGCTATCATTGTCAGCGCAGTTCACCATGAAAGGTAACTGGTGATTGATGGAACGGCTGTGTACTTTAGAAATACCTACTGGAGCCTGAGCCAAATCAAGCCCCTGTGTGCAGCATGCGGAACAAATTCTATAAGACTGGCACGTTCCCTTTTCAGCTGGTCATAGATCAGCAAGTTGAATGAATCGGTTCAGCCTTGTGCAATAATATTACGTATATATAGCCACTGTATAAGGTGGGCTTGTCACCTTCTATAAATGTTTGTAGTGCTGTTCAGATGTGCTGAGTGCTGAATGCTGCCTTTGTACCGGAAGGAATGTGTCAGCTTAGCCAACCATATTCCCAAAACAATACACGCACTCACAGTGGCACGTGTAACAAATCAATTACGGGAGTCTGCCTGTGATACCTTGGATGGAAAAGAGGGTGAGAAGACAGGAAGGAGGGACAGAGGGAGAGGATGGTGATAACAGAGAGAGAGAGGGGGTAACACGCTGTTCTCTTACAGCCTCTGTCTTACTCTAATTAGACAGATGAGTGTGAGCAGAATCCCAATTGGACACAAGAAGAAACAGATGCTTGCGGTGTGTGCGTGCGCGTGCACGCGTATGTGCATGTATGTGTGTGTGTGTGTGCGTGTGCATGTTATATGGGAGGAAAACAACGCAAGCATATTTGACACATGCCAGAGAGGATGGAGAGAGAGAAAGAGAGGGAACGAGAATAAACACAGATCGTCCTTGTGCAGCAACATGGCGGCTAGCAGGAGGGTTCAGCCCTCCAGAGGGACAGAGAAGAGGGTGGCACATGAATGGAGACACCGTGGTGAGACGTGAGAGAGAGGAGGGAGGTGTGTATGAGAAACAGAGATGAGGACGAGACACATCTGGCCAAAATCCTGCCCAGTTGCTGCTGAAACGCTCCAAACTAAGTCCATGTTGTGTTAGTCTGCAAGACGACAGACTTAAAGGACGCTTAAGTATTATAGGGGTCTTTCAGCTCAAGAGATTGCAAGAGTTGCTTGCTTAAACTGAAAGCAAACTCTGTCCTGCCCAGGACGACGCGGCATTCGCCGTGATGCTAACAGCGTCAGTATAACCCGGACAATCTGGGCTTCTAGGTAGAGCACGCAAATGTGTGTTCTAGTGGTCCCTTGTTTACATAACAGCCAACACAGAGCCTATGGCCACAGCTTAGATAGCTTAGACATCCAAAGCGGAAGCCACCATTGGCTGTAGTATTATATAACAGCTAAAATGTGATTATGTTTTCCTCTCCTTCTGTTCTGTTGAACGTTCAGAAGATATCCTCATGTGTCTGCAGTGATGTTTCATGCATGTTGTTTTGATTGTCAACAGCCGTTCCAGAGGCACTGCTCACTTTCCCAATTAAATAGCAGGTAGAGCAGTTCTCGGATCCGTGGCAGCGTAGTGTCAAGAATAGCAAAAATAAAACCAAATCTTACTTGATTTCCACATTGTCAGACATCTGCTGCTATAAATATGTGTGACTGCGAATCCTGCAGATCTTGCGTAAGGAAACCGTCTTGGGAGGGCAAAAAAGTAGCAGGTGCCTTTTTTAAGATGAAGTGTTGTCAAGTGGGAGCTCACAACCAGCAGACATGTTAGAATCGGAAGCATCTCCAAAATGATTTCATCACTTAGTGAAGCACAGGGAGAGAAGGAGAATTAAGTGAGAGACGCTCTCTGAAATACAGGCCAAGATTACACTACGGTTCCTCCGATATACGACAGCGACACCTTTTCTAATGACACCTTAGCACACTGCACACTGTACCTCCTCTGCAGTGATCTCTAGACCAGCCTGTCAGGCTGTGTGGTCATAGCGGGGGCACTTTTAAACCCTGTTGGCCACAGGCCAGGGTGCTTGGAGCAGCCCCCAAGGTTTGTCCTTATCTGCTCGGGTGGAGTCCAGCCTCCCTCGCTGGCCCGCTCCTCGACTTTGTCTTCCGCCTCGCTCGGGATCTTATTTTGAACAAAGCGACTTTTTGTGGAAAACATTTATGTGCATATTTTCTCTCGCCAAAAAGCAATTACTTTATGCATACACAAAAATTCCTAGCAACATGATAGAATGAGGCAGCAGCACTTAGGATGTCTGATACGTAGCAATCATACTGTCAAAGTGGCAACACGGCTGTATTTCAGGAAAGTTGTAAACATCAGAACTAATTCTAATGGTTCTAGTCACTAAGCCTACAGTGGGGTTTCTAATACCGCGTGTATGTGTTACACGTCTTGCACAAATTTGCACACGCTACATCATCATGACCATAGTCCCTGTACTTTACATTGGACTTTACATTGTATATTGTATATGTTCCTGATTTGCCAGACTTGTGCATGAGACAGTACTCAAAGAAATATCACAAGACTCGTATATTAAAAGAGCAGGCTAGAATCAGAAAGCACATTTTTTTAATGCTTGAACTGCATTGCTCACTGAAGCTTAGCACAACGTTTTTCCACTGGAGGTGATATCCAATAGATTCTTCTCTCCGTGTGGAACATTAATTGCTTCTATCGGCATTCTGAGAACAGCTTCCCACTAGTACCACCAGTGCTCCGTTGACTGACTTCCTGTAGAGGTTTCTCAAGTGTTCAGGGCTGCTGAATAACTCACACTGGACCGTTTGGTCAGCTGCCCTGTTGAAACCACGTTGAGCGTGAAGGACCCCACTCTTACTGCCCAGTGCACTGCCTGTTTTTTTTTTTTTACACCTTTGTTAGTGTTATGAAAAATTGCCTGTGATTATTGTCCGCATGTCATACAGCACCACTGACATTGCCGTACAGCACGATTTATGTCTCTGCTTAAACCCCCCCCCCCCACGTGCCCCTCCTCCGACCTCTTGGCAACCCTTTCATTACTCTAGACCATTACTCTAGACCACTGTTGTTACTGTAGCAAATGATCCATCTGACTGCAGGTCTAGCTTTGATTACATTTCTTGGAGAATGGCTGCCACTGCTGTAGGACGAGTGTGGGGAACAGGGAGAGGGAGGCACGACCCTGATAATAGACCTCATCCATTAACGCTGTGGATCAGATTCCTCATTATCGCATGTATTTCACAGATGTGCCCTAGGTGCAGCGTAACCCAGGGCCCCGAGACGTTCACACTGGAGTCCACCGAAAGCCAATTAACCGCCGGAACTGAAGAAGCAGGTGAATTCTGTTTTAATCAGTGAACATAACATGTGGATTGTTGCAACATGTGTGGCATAATTTGACAGACACTTTTATTATAGTGACAAATTGATTATTTAGTTGCAGCATGAGAGCAGAGATAGATTTTTTTTTAATCTAATAAAGTAGCTAAGATGAATGAGTTGAACTGCTTTAACAATACCAATATTTACCGCAATGAAAAGTGAGCTATTGCAACAAACGCTGTATGTTATAAGTGCAGGTAGAAGCGTCCGCACCACGCTCCATATTGCCTGGTAGACACTTGCTCAGATATCCGGCGCGATAACTGTGTTTAAACACAAATGTGGCAACAATACTGCCCTTGTCCACAAACCTGCAAAAATACTATACTGTGCTGTGCTTTATTACACTGATATACTGTTTCTTTGCTTTACTATTTAAAGTGCAGGCTTAAAGTTGTTTATATTAGGCGATTCCAAGCCTGGATTGGTATTAGCTAGAGACCGAACAGCACAAATAACTTCAAATGGGCTTTGCTAATCATCTTTAATGATCTCTGGTCATTACATTCTCATCAATCTAGTAATCCTTTATTCAGTTTCATGAACGTGATTATGGGGAAATCTTTTTCAGTCATACTGCTCCTGGTTAATAATAGATGCAGGGGATGCTATGTTAGGATTTTATACCGCAGTAAAAAAATAAATAAACTAGATGTTATGTGGATCTTGTTAAATCTGTAGCAACTGCTGCCTTTGGCATCATAAGGTTAACAAGGGAGACTTGGCCGTGGTATTTGTGTTGACCCGCATGGCCTTTGTGCTAAATAACAGCGCCTGCTGTGATCGGGAGCGGGCCCTGTCTCATTTAGCGTTTATCTCCCACAATTGAACAGAGAGAGTTGCACACGCGAAAGAGGGTAAATTAATCTAACGAGCTTTTTCGCTTGATAAGTGCGAGTGCTCAGTCTCCAGCAGAATGACAATAACAAGGTCCCAGGCACTGTCACACGATAACGCCGAGTAACAAACACCTGATCAGTGAATGAAAACAAAGCTACTCATTCCAAGCAGAGGGAGGAGCAAGGAGCTCAGCTGGAGGCGGGACTGGGCAGATCAGGGGCGGGGCCTTGGGGCGGGGCCTTGGGATGGAGCGGCAAGGCGGCCCAGGTTGGCCACCACTCCCCCCCCCCACCCCCCGCCAGCACCACATAGCTGAGGTCTCCTGTGTTTTAACTCGTCTGCCATCAGTTAACGATCATGTGCTCTTTCTCCAGCCCTGCGGAAGAGAGCTGAGAGGCAGGACCTGGATCGCAGGACTGCAGGTCGTGTGGGGAGAACCGTGAGCTGTGACAGAAGTAAGAGAGTGCACATGTGGGGGGGTGGGGGTCAACAGGGTCACTGCCCTGGCCGTAACTGGCAGGCAGTGCCTTAGCAGTGTCTCATACACCTCCCTCCCTGTGGTGTGTGTGTGTGTGTGTGTGTGTGTGTGTGTGTGTGTGTGTGCGGTGTGTGTGTGTGTAACCTTCATGAGTGCATGCACATGTACCGTGGGGACATTGGAACCGGGCCTGGACTGTCACTACCCTGTCGGCCACTGCAGAAACAGGCAGGGCACTTAAGCATCTCGCCCGCAAAGCCCTCGGCTCCAACCAGAGCTGCTTAGAGCAGCAAGGGCTGATGGGAAGGCAAGCGAGACTGAATCACAGAGCAGTGGCGGAGGCAGGAGAGCAGAGGTGAGGGGAAAGCGAAGGAGGCGAGCGGAGGCGAGCGGAGGCGAGCGGCATTCAGCAGCGCTGACTCAACCTGGGCCAGAGGAGGCTTCTGCTCCCAGACCCTCCTGGACATGCTCCTGGACACCAGGCTACTTCCACATCTCCATCCTCTCGCCGGGTCCCCCGAGCTCTCCGAGGTGCTGCGCTGGCCTCGAAGGTCCGTACACTCGGAATCGTAAATCCGATAAATCCTAGAGTACCTTAAGCTCTTCGTGTTCTGTCTTAATGTCATACTTGTAACGTACCACGAGATTTAAGACGTCTCTTCGTATTCCAACTGCTGTTCACTGAATCTGGCAATAGCTGTTTGGTACGTGTACGTCAGTGGTCTGATATTACTCTGAGGAAGATATGACGATATGATGTGAAACGATCATGTAAAGATCAGCCCAGTTGTCAAAGTGTGACAAAGGTTTTAGTTGATATAAAGTTGGAGTGATTATTTGGCCATTTAAGCACTTGCTGCTAGATGTCAGGCTCTGATTTTGTGACATTTCACATTGCTCCCTACAATATCTGCTGGAAAAGCTGTAATTGCTGCGGTGGGTTTTTCTTTAGGGCCTTACAAGTAGAGGTCAGAGAACAGATCTTTCAGTAAATGGTGGTAACTTGCCCATTTACCACAGTAACGCGTAGGTAAAAGTGCATTACATTGGAGGCATTTCACAGAGTTGAGTAAGACTGGGCCATAGTACACGTGAACTGGATTAAAAACCTCCATCTAAGGAAGGCGTCATGGTTCAGCCCCAGTTTCTCAGACAGATTAAGAACATGGTTGGGCTATTATGGCATGGAGGCGTAGCACATGTTGCCCCCTGTACCACTTTGTTAAACGTGTTCTTCTCTGACTAGCAGGGCAGTGCCATCCGGGTGGGAGGTGTATCACTTAGAGCTGCCACCCATCCTGATTGATATTTGACTCTGATAAAAATCAACCTCTTGACTTTAATGAAATGGATGCATACATATGCTACATGCTATCATGGACAGAGGCCATCATTCAGGAACATAATTGCATCATTGTTTGTTTAATTAGTACCCAGTTATATCAACAGCGGAAACACTAGTAACATGCGTGTACACATGCACGTGTGCATACACACACACACACACACACACACACACACACAACACAATGACGGCCCACTGCCTGGATGCTGTTGAACTGATATTCATGACACTAATCAACAAACCACGCCACATACGGTGCATTCAATGCGCTTGACCTTTGACCTTTGACACGTAAAAGAGGATTTTGTTTCCAAAGATGAGCCCCCCACATTTAATCTCCATGTGTGTCCGCAGTGGCGCTCAACAAATAATGCATAGGAC
>NW_027507191.1:0-47568 GCF_052324685.1 Brachyhypopomus gauderio | reverse complement strand
TTAACTGGGGAGGTCTAGAGAAGCAGAAACGCTTTGCTGGGTGTCTTGAATGAGAAGCGGGTTGTCTTGAATGAAAGAGTGCCCTACAGAGGGAGGGAGTATTTTTATACAGCCTGAAAATAGCACAGTGAATCATCGCTTTGAACAGACCTCCGAGTTTTGTTGGCACGAAAGACACTACTGATAGCTCAAGTAAACACGCGCTAAGCTGGAGAGTCCTCCCGCTCCTCAAGGACGTTCCAGCCCAGGTCTTGTGGAACTGCTACCTACTTACGCTCACCGCCTTGTTCTCCTCGTCGTCGACGACCCGGCTCGTCCTGTCTCACGCACACATCGATCGGATTGGGTGATCCTGTGGAACCCGTTCCCTGCAGGCCTCCCTGTTGCCGGAACAGGCGACACGACAGGCCTTGGGCCACGGGCGACACCATCAGCCCCAAATCCCAGTGGTGAAGTCTAACTCATCTTATAAGGAACACTGGATCACTTGAGGAAGCCCCTCCCTCCCATCCCTGTCCATGTCTGTTGATGTACAGATATCTGTTATCTGTCAGCATGTTGCTTTGAATCTGCCACGCTTAGCATAGAACCGCAGCCATGAGTTCGTACGCTGGCTTCCGACATCAGAGCCGCCCGAGAATAGCGCCGCTCTCGAGCCGAGTCTTCCGGCGTGACTGTGGTTCCAAGGTGACGCATTGGTATTCCGGCCCGGATAGCAGACCCGGAGATCGGAGCGGCCGGCTGTGCGTGTCACCCGTGCCTGGAGCAGGGATTCGCTGGTGAGTTTCACTCAAACATATGGAAATAATGAATTATTCATGAGGTTGGGTGGAGCCTGCCCGCCCTCACGCAGGAGCGCTGGCCACCGAGTGACCAGCGGTAGCTTGATTAGAACGTGACTGATTAGATTCGCTCGTGGTAATGAGCGAGGCTGCAGTACAGCTGGCCGTGTTGGCCTGTTATTGAGAATTCAGCAGGGTCAAAAGGTGCTTCTGGGAAGCAGGCTGGAGACTGTGTGAAACTGAGTCCTCTCCACGCCTCGTCTTCTGTAAAAACCATCCATGAGATGGAGCCCCACATCTCGGGAGAGGCCGCCAGCTGTCTCATGCCAATTTGTGACCGTCCCCAGTGCATTCTGGGGAAGAAGAGATCAAGAGCGTTTTTTTTTTTTTTTTCCGTCTTACTGCCACACTGACCTGAATATCTGAGAGGGGAGAGGCTTGAGTTTAAAAAACCACAACCTTCTGTTTGTGAGCACCAGGCGGGCACTATTTTGGCCACGTGCCTGAGCCACGCCTCACCCTGGCGGGGGGGCAGGAGGCCTGGGAGGGCCGGGGCATCAGCAGCCAGGGTGCAGGGAGGAAAATGAGAAACAAAGCCGTAATGAATGCACTGCTGAGAACTGCAGCAGCCCCAGATTCACAATCACTGGGGGAATCAAAACGCTTTTTAATAATTCAGTATGAATAGAGAGAGAGAGAGAGAGACAGGATGGAGGGACGGAGAGAGATAGAGGTGTTGAGAGAGGGAGAAGACAAGTTGCAGGAGAGAGGAGAAGGGGGGATCTTGTTTTAAATGAGTACGGAGAGGAAATGAGAGAAAAAACATGTAGATAGAAAAGAGAGCCACTCTCATCACACCGACTCTGGTTTTCCAGAAACACTTTAAACCACACAGCTTACCGCACAATGTCCAATAAAAACACACACCGCTGTTCACCTTTACATAATCACCTTCGCATAATCCTACATAATCCCTGCATACGGTTGGGTTGTGAAATAGCGCCCGTGCCATAACTGGCGTGCCACTGCGCCTTCTGCCTTCGCCAGGCAAAGCTCGAGCCTTTGAAAGACGCCCAGAAAAGTGTAAGTGGCGATAACACGATAAGAATTCACATTTAGAGCCCAATTTCCGCCTAATGCAATCAAGCAGCCACGCAGTTGAAGCACCTGCAGTTCTTGTGGGGGTTTGGAGTTTCAATTTGGCATTTCACCGGCACGAGCGTATTTGTTTCCTTCATCAAGGAGAGACCATAATTGTAATTGGATTTGGCTGCAGAGGGAGCAGCCGGCCCTGAGCTCCAGCGACCCGCTCTGTGCCCCCCCCCCCCAACACACACACACACACACACACACACACCCCTCCTCCAGTTACTGTTTTTAATTCCTCCACTCTGGCAACAAGGTGAAAAACACTCGCCAATTAGCCGGAACCCCTGTGATTATGCTGCTCATGCTAACAAGTCCCATTTCTATCAATTATTTTATTCTGAGGCCAAACTCACACACACACATTCAGGCCCACACACACATTCAGGCCCACACAACACATTCCGTCACGTTCACACTTCATCTCAGGCAGAGGCCTTGAAACGCAGGATGAGGCTAGTCTGTTCTTGTAGTGAACGCTCTCTCTCTCTCTCTCTCTCTCTCTCTCTCTCTCTCCTCTCTCTCTCCTCGCTCTCTCTCTCTCTCTCTCTCCCCCCCTCTATTTTTCCACCCAGTCCCCTTTATGATGGCTGTGTCTCACTGAAGGACACCTGCAAATGCTTAGGTCAAACCACAGCCACAAAACTTATTTCCCCTCTCTCTCATTTTTTTGCACTTTATTATCCTTTCCTGCTTTTTTCTCCACTTCAGAGAAGATGGTTTCCACCTACAGTGACTCATGTGTTTTTGTGCCTGTCTGTTTCTCATTCATCTGGAGGCTCAGAGTCTCCAGCAGTGTTCAGCCAAGCTTCTGTCATGTGGTGTTTGAGCGCCGGGACTCTGCATTTTTCCGTGTGTGTGTGAGAATACGCATTTGCTCAAGTCTGTATTTATGTGGCGTCTGAGGTCTGAGGGCAGTCATGGTCATGGCCTGTTTGTCCACGCTGGCACTTTGGTTTGAGTCGTTGAGTCTCACCGTGTCACACACACACACACACACACACACACACACACACACACACACACACACACACCCATACATCCTACATCCCCTAGCCAGAGGTGGGCCGTTAGCTCTGGATAATGAATGACTCCTGTTGAATAGAAGATATTTTTGTCTCATTACCAAAGGCCTGTATGGACAGATATTGACACTATGATAAAGACTCCAGGCCGGGCGAGACATACCATACGCCTGCTATCATCCCCATTTTGATCCCCGGCGTTCCAGAAAGCGACGTGCTTGGAATTTGCACTCGGCTGGGTCTCCCGTCGTGGTCGATATGTCTATGTAGCGGTTGTCACTTTGTCACATGTCTGTGTTGTGTATTTCCCTACCTGTCCCGTTAAATCACACCGCATGTTTTGGTGAACGTACCAGACATGCTTTCTCGGAGTTATGCCAATTCTTGCACGAGCACAACGACCCTTCTTTGAGGCAAAAACTAATTAGCCATCCAGTGCGACAGGCGCCATGCTGACCGACTCGAATTGTCGACCCCTTCCCAACAATTGAGTGTCGGAAGTGAGTGATTTAGGCCCAAGCCTCTACATGCATTACACACTAGGAAAAGTGGGGAGACATCACACGCACATCTGACGTTTTCACAATCTGTGATTGGCCGCTACCCATCGGATGGCCTGTTTGAGTGGACTGTCCAGCCGTGAGATGAGAGTGATGTGTTGGCTATAAATGCCGGCACCTGTTACAGCTGCAGGGGTAATAGTCTGCTCCCCAACATCACCCAACATAGATGGGGGTGGGGTGGGTGGTCCTGCGTGGGGGGTGGGTGGGGGTCAGAGAGGCATGCGGGCGAGCAGAACAGACTCTGCACCTGCCCCACCACAGCTGCCACGACCCACACGCCAAGAGCCCGCTGACCAATCAGGGAGGTCATTTCTCTGGCCCTCTTCAGAAGCTCACAGTCGGCCTGTTGTGAGAAGGGTGGCTGTGTTTTTGCTCTCTTTCTTTCTCTCTCAGTCCGTGCCATTTACTAGATGTGTTAACACCCACCCCCTCCATTTTAACACCAAGTACATCTGCATGGGGAATTTGGGGGTCTGGGAGTTTGGGGGTCTGGCCCGTTGAGATCATCAGGGTGTGCAGCCTCTGAGTGGAGAAGAAGAAAGTGCAATCTGCCATGTCAGCATTCATCATCATCTAAATATAGCACGTCTGTGAGCGCAGTTACTGCCATGCGAAGTGAGTGGAGTTTGGACCAACTTGCATGACAGACTACAGTCATTAATAAATGTCAAAACAGACCAGGTGTGTCCGATCTGTCTTAATGCTGTGGGAGACAGCACATTTTTGACTTTCCTCGTGATTTCGTGGGGGCCACGTTTTCACCACAACAGTGTGTTCCTCTGTGTTATTTCTCTCTGAAGACTGCAGCGGTTGTGGGATTTGTGTTTCTCCAGCAGGAGCTGAAGCATTCGTCTCCGCTTCTCTGGACTACGTTTCAGCACATTTCTCCTCCAACCCTGGAGGCAGAGAGCTGAAGAGGAGCAGCTTCAACAATGAAGCCCTTTGAGATGGAACCTCGGCCTGGAAGGCACTCCAGGGGAAAAAA
Source organism: Brachyhypopomus gauderio (assembly GCF_052324685.1). Taxonomy (NCBI): domain Eukaryota; kingdom Metazoa; phylum Chordata; class Actinopteri; order Gymnotiformes; family Hypopomidae; genus Brachyhypopomus; species Brachyhypopomus gauderio. Next base: position 43,067 of record NW_027507191.1, on the reverse strand, counting down.
CAGAAACACGCCTCACACTTTGTTACATTGTCTTTCTCCCGGCCAAGCTACGCCGAACCCCACTGCATTGAAAGCTGCGAGATGTTATTTACCCTGCCGTGGCCTGTCCGGGTGGCACACAGCAAATGAGTGAGAGAGAGAGAGAGAAAGAGAGAGAGAGAGACGGAGAGACTGCCCATAAGCATAAAGTCTGGGCCACAAAGTTTATTCACAAGTTCAAGAATAAGATACTCTGACTGGAAAGGGCTTTTTGATTGATGTGCAAAAAACCAACCACAGGCATTTCTGAAATGAAACAAACAACCACCAGAGAGGAGAAGGCAGGAATTATTAGGTGCTTGCAGGAACTATTAGGTGTTTGTAGAGGGCCATGCTTCAAATGGAGCCCTTTTCCTGGGCTCTGTCTTCTCATCTACTAGCCAGGCGGCAGTCTGCAAACTCAAGCGTTGTATTTGGGCTGGTCCACGAAACCTTCAAAACGCTCCAACAGTTGGTGAGTATCAATAAGCCAGCTGGCAGAGGCTAGTCAGGATTTACTCACAACCATAATCCAGAGTTCGTTTTTTTCCCTCCTTTTGATGAATAACGCAGGTACGACTTTGTAGTGAAACACAGACCAACAAAGAAGTATCAGTAGCAATAAAAAAAAACCCCAACAATCAAAAACAGGAGTGCATCATTAGTGCTGGGCAGAGGCAAGGCGGGTTTAGGGCAGAGCCCAAGCAGGAGAGAGCCAATCAGAAGCTTCGAAAAGATCCAGAAATGTTGTTGAGGCTCCGGGCGTCGAGCCCTTCATGTAAGCAGCCCTCTTCACTGATGGCAAGGACTGCCGCTCTTCCTGAAGGTCAAAGCTGCTTTGAACCTGGAGGAGAACGTCACTCTGGTCCTCCTCCTCCACCCACCGACTCCGACCCCCACCACCTGGTGCTCCAGGATGGGTAGCAGAACCACCCAGAAGGGCATCTGTGGGGCTCCTGCATGCCTGCTGAACTTCCACTCCACCAGTGGAGTGAGCAGGCCGGGAGGTGTGGCTCGGATAAGCCCCTCCCTCCATTAGCGCGCTGACACAACTTAATGGCTATTCCTGTACTTCCCGCTCTCACCCTCCACTACATCCCCGTAACCAGACCTGAATATGTATCACACAGGTACTCTCCGCCTCCATTTGATCTTCCCTTCTTTTTCCGCTGTTTTACCTCTCTCTCTCTTTCTCTCTCTCTCTCTCTCCCACTCCTGCCCTATCTATCGTTCTCTACATACATCCCCCCGTCTCTCTCTTTCTCTCTCACACACACACACACACACACACACACACACACTCACACTCACACTCACACACACACACACACACACACACACACACACACACACACACACACACACACACACTCACACACACACACACACACACACACACACACACACACACACACAGCTAAAGCCATCTGTATTCCTGCCTGGCTCCATAGTGAGTGGTGTCTGGGAGTGGTGTGAACAGATGCAAACAGGAGGGGTGAGACGGTCTTCACGGCAGCCGAGCGCACACGCGCCTCGGGGGGGATAAACGAGCGACTCCCTCGCCCGCTGGCCCCTCCACCATCGTCTCACCCCTTTAAATAACTGACACGCCTGTGCTGCTGGACACTGGGACAAATCAGCTGAACCAATGTCTCGGTGAGAAGGGGGGATTGGGCCGCAAACACAGCAGAAAGGCCTGGAATGTCGGCCATCCTCATTCTGGGTCAGATAAAACATAGATCACAGTTTCCCTCTCTCTCTCTCTCTCTCTCTCTCTCTCCTCTCTCTCTCTCTCTCTCTCTCTCTCTCTCTCTCTCTCTCTCTCTCTCTCTCTCTCTCTCTCGGTCTGTGTGATCGTGATGGAGCGTCGTGGCTATTAGACCATTGTAGGCTTCTGTGTTAGCGACAGACATCTCCACCCTGTTCCCTGAGAGTGTAGGATTCTGTGACGGAGGCTGTGACACGGAGCAGATCGCAGACGGTCCCTGTGTGTGCGAGCGATCCGCTGACTGCCGGACAGCTTTTCTCGCTCCTGTTTCAGCCGTCTGACTGGAGATCAGGGTGTTCTTCAGCGCTGTCAACCACTGGTGCTGGTCCAAGCTGTCAGCAGCAGTGGAGGGCGATTCAAAGCTGAACCCGATCATTTTTTTTGGGCTTCCCACCTGTGGCTCACTGTAAACAATTACACTAACAGAACTGCATCTGGTTGGCAAATAAAGTGAGAAAAACGTTCAGGCATGTTGGACATTTGAAGTTAAAGAGGACGTGACATAATGCTGAGCTGATCTTAGCCTCTATTTCTGATCTAATCAGATATGTACAAAACCAGACCAAACCAAGTATTTAAGTAAGTAAGTAAAATGTATTTATATAGCACTTTTCACAGACAAAGGCCACAAAGTGCTTTAAAGTGCTTTATATATATATAAAACACCACACAATATATATATATATATATATATATATATATATATATATATATATATATATATATATATATATATATATATATATATATATATATATAAAACACCACACAATATATATATATATATAAAACAACACATAATTCACGAAGACAGAATGCATTTCTGTCTGGTCCATTTATCCAAATGCCTGTTTAAACAGGTAGGTCTTTAATTGCTTTTTAAAAGATTCCACAGACACAGCCAATCTTAAAGACGGGAGTGCATTCTACAGTTTGGGAGCAATGACCTCAAATGCTCGATCTCCACGAGTCTTTACTTGTAGATACCCTGTTTATGTAGCATCCTAGTCTCAAAGTCTTCTTTTCTCTCAAATGCCTGGTAACACCTGATCTTCTTCTAATAACTTCTCCTGCCTTAGACTGGCGGTCCCTGTGGAGGGCGTTTCCAATTGGTTAACGAAACCAATTTGTTTCGTATGTCCAAATTGGAAGATTGTTAAAGCACGGAACAAAACTAAACCTGTACTGGCCGCAAAACAGGAAGTGAGGCCCTACACTCACGATTGCACAAGCCTCCAGAAAGTCCCGCCCCTTTCCCCGCCTCCTCCCAGGTGTGGTTTCGAGGCCCGTATCTGCCTGTCCCTGGTATGGTCCTCCGTGTGATGTCGAGGTGTCACCCGAGCATCCCCAGTGACAGAGGTTCACAAACACGTACACATGTGCGAGAGAGAAGCGCTGCACACACACAGGCAAATATCAAGGATCTCTCAGTCCGCCGAACGAAACAGCTCGGGTTCCTGCACACGTACCGCGCTCTGCGACGTCACAGCCGATGGACGGCGCGTTCGTCCAGGGATCTGTTCTTCGACGGCGCGCTCGACCTTTTTCGAGCAAACACGTTATTTACACACAGACGCGTCATGTCCATTAATGGGTGGCTTTCATCAGAGGTTTGTTATGGGGATTAGCGAATAGTCCTTAGAGCAGCACTCTCCACGTTGAGCTCCCCCCCCCCCCCCCCCCCATCTGTCTCTGTGTCCTGTTCTAAGCCTCCTGCTGGCACTTCTGGCTTCCGCCACCGAGTCCGGCACAGTTCGGTCTCGCCCCAACCCCCGCAGTTGCGCAAATCCGCCGTAAACAAGTGCGGAAATGTGCCTCACGTGTTGTTTTTCCATTAATGAACCGATCTCCCAGGACGTGGGACTAAATCCATTTAAACAACACCATGCACACTGTGGAGGCCGGCACTCTCACTGGTAGCTGCTGGAGACCGCGGTGAGGGGGTGGGGGGTGGGGGGGGGGTTATTAACCCAGGGAAGGTGGGGGGACGCAGGGATAATCACTGTGTTTATTAATTTTGATGCTGGCTGGCTGTAGTCGGAGATTGCGGGCGGACAGACAGGAGGCTCGGCGAGTGCACGGCCCTCGACATGAACGTTAGCGAGCTGGCCTGATCCTCCCATCACAGGGGGCACGGAGGAGAGATGAACCCGCACCTCCCTCCCAACATTAATGGAGGTGAGCGCACTGATAACATCCAGCCTCGCCAAAAGGACAGCAGCTATTAGAGAGAGATTCCATTCAGATCCTCCCTGTCATAATATCCTGTCTCATTAGTGGGAACACGGACAGGAGAACTGTTCTGGGGTTCGGGGCGAGGACGAACAAAGAAGCAGAGAGACAGGTCAGAAGAGGGCGTCTGGGGTGGAGACGTCGGGGCAGGGAGGGAGAGAGGGAGTGGGGCAGAGAGGCAGAAAGAGACAGCAATGCCTTTTGCTCCTTCTGCCAGAAATAGTCCGTATTCTGGGATGTATCTAATATCAGTTCCCTGCTGAGGGTTCTGTAATTGAGCACACAAAGCCGTGGACTTCCAGCTGAGGAGAAGAACACAAAACAAACAGTGAACTGGACCCCGCTAAGACTCCACGGTTTGCATATCCTGACAGATCTGAATAATTCAGAGGTGGTGCAGGCGTGGGCAGAATAACAGGGTGATCTTAGAGATTGTTAAGAGGGGCATCCTCGCTGAAGGTCACTATGGGAAGAGAGTGCCACTGTAGGTGATTAGAGAGGGCGCGAAGGAATGTGAATGTAGTGTATCGTGGCGTGTGTGTACTAGCGTGTACTAGTGTGTGTTTGCTCACCTCTCTGTTTAATGTGCAGCGCGTGTGTTGACACGCCGGACCGTTTCCACATCGCACGGCACGGCCGAACTCACGCGACTCTGTCGGGCACGGGCGAGGTCACGTGACCGGTCACGTGACCGACTCCTCTTTCTGCAGGGAGGGAGATGAAGTCCCTCCCTCAGCTCTCACACCTCAACGTCCGCTGGGGGGGAAGGTGTAAGGGAGCGAGTTCCCCAGCCAGGCATGTCAGCGCAACACCTGCGACAAACCCCAGGGGGCGCTGCCTCGCCCTGAACCCCCCTGGCTCCACGCACCGCTCGACAACGCCGGCCATCACGGTGACATTGACCTTTACACTGCAATTAGCCACTTAATCACCGATTAATTATTAATATTAGCAAAACCAGAGTCACTTGGGGTTGTTTGTCTCACTCGCCTCATTAACATCCACTAATGACCAGGCCAACGTCTCATTTCCACTCCAAAGAGAAAAATGGACAAGATTTCAGGTGGGGAAGATGGTCAAGGGGAGGGAAGATACTGTTTGAAAACACACACACACACGCACACACACACACACACACAAACACACACACACACACAAACACACACACACACACACACACACACACACACACACCGGACTGAAAGGCTGTATGATATCCAGATGGCATTGGGGGTTATGTGAGATCTACATTACAGGTATAGGATGCCACTCTTGTCATAGTGATTATGTGTTGCATCGACACAGGAAGGTCACCGACTCTGGAGAGAGCGCTGTGCATCCTGACGTGCCTGGGAGGGGTGGGCGTGACCCTGGAGGGGGGGCGTGATGCTGGAGGAGTGGGCGTGACCCTGGAGGGGGGGCGTGACCCTGGAGGGGGGGCGTGACGCTGGAGGAGTGGGCGTGACCCTGGAGGGGTGGGCATGACCCTGGAAGGGTGGGCGTGACCCTGGAGGAGTGGGCGTGACCCTGGAGGGGTGGGCGTGACCCTGGAGGGGTGGGCATGACCCTGGAGGGGTGGGCGTGACCCTGGAGGGGTAGGCGTGACCCTGGAGGAGTGGGTGTGACCCTGGAGGGGTGGGCGTGACCCTGGAGAGGTGGGCGTGACCCTGGAGAGGCCCCAGGCACCGACGTGGCCTGCATTAATCCCGCCATTCCCAGAGCACCGCGGCACAAATGAGGCACTCTGCATGCACGGCGGACGACGTGACGCTCCATGGCCGCACCGTAATTGAAGCTCGGCTGTGTGATAAGAGGCAATACTCAGCCAATTACAACAGATACTTGTGGCCAGGCGGAATTTGAGGGAGCTCAAAACTGCAAGCTCAAATCAGTTTGTTTGGTGCGTTATGTCTGGTGCCCTTAGCTTGTTGAGAGGAAGATCTCACAGGTCAGGATTCTCCTAAAAGAGCATACATACTGCAATGTTTAGAACCACAAAGAGAGTGAATTATAAAAGTCTAGATTCTGCTCTGAAATGTAAATGCTACAAAAGCATTTCATGTTTTTCTTTCCTTTTATGTTAAATGTCAGTGTTATGAGAGCAGGAAATGACTGACAGCTATAAATGTTATGACAAGATGTCAGGATTTTTTTTTCTAAATGTGCTACCACGGAGCACAGCGCAGCTGTGCAATAAGACGTTTTCAGTTCAAATGATCAGCTTCCTGTTGAATTAACGAGCTTAACGAGCTTAACGAGCATGCACTGGCTATGCGGTAATATTCTCACTTGCTCTCAGGACTGAAAAACAAACCTACAGTGCTTCTATTAACCACTGACTTAGTATAATCCCAGAGCCAATATACCCTGCAGTGCCGAGCAGAAGCAGACTGCTGAAGTACCTCTCACTGTTTGAGGTGCAAATTTAGATGGAGGGGTGAGAAGAGAGGCTATGTGAGAGGACACGGCAAAGAAAGAAAGTTAGAGAGGGTGATGCAGGGAGACGGAGAGAAAGAAAGTCGGAGAACGAAAGGTGGATAGGCAGGTAGAGAGGTTGGGAGAATAACAGGCACAGAATGACAAAGACAGGGAGAGCTAGAGGTATGTATGAAAGGTGAGAGAAAGAGTGAGGGGGATGGATGGGAAAAAAGCGGGAGAAAGAAAGAAGGAGGGAGGGAGGGAGAAAGAGAGATGTCAAAGGGTAGAGAGACGCTGAGCCACAGGTGTTCTCTCTTCTGCTTTCATAGCATGCCCTTGGTCTCGTTACCAGCTGCTATTCACATCTCCCATCCATCTGGCCACAGCCGCCAGCCCAGGACCCAGCATAATATGGGCGCACTCCTTTCTTATGGCCTTACAATTGCCGCTGATTCACCCGAGAGTTATTATTTCTGTGTAATTTTATTCTAGGTGCTCTAAAACTGAATCTTTTATACTCCTATTCAAGGCTGGAAGATTTTATTTGTTCGTCACAGAAACAAGGTTTGAGACTGATACAGGCACAGAATATACGTGTCACCTTATGTAGATCGAGGACTTCAAAGGCAGAAAACTACAGGCCCGGGCTTTTCATTCGGCATTTTAGTGATACTCTGGTCTATCCTGACAACACACGCACGGCAGACCAATTATGCAGCAACTCCAGATACAAATGTGACATTTGTCTGTGCTCTGTAAAGATTTTTCAAAATATGATGAACTCACACTCACGTGTGCAAAATCACACATAAATAGCACGATTAATGCATCTTTTGATTGCTGTTAGACACTTTTTACAGTCATTAAAAGCTTTAACATCATTGTTTTCATGGGGTTATTACACTGTTAGCACCACTGTCTTGGTGCCCATGAATGAAATGCAGTTATAGCTGTGTATAGTACCTTCCATGATAAAGTAAAATCAATTGTGTTATTTATGCCACATATTTAGGCAGGTTATCAGTCTTATTTTACCTCATTTCATCCTTAACAGTAGTATACAGCAAAGAAATAAATGGCCTAGAGAGAGAGACTGAGACAGAGTAAGAGTGAGAGAGCGAGAGAGCGAGAGAGAGAGAGAGAGAGAGAGAGAGAGAGAGAGAGAGAGCATCTCTGTGACAGATGGTTTAGTACCTACACATATCATTGTTACATGATTTTATTTGCCTCTCAACTGTTTCATAATCAATAAAGTAATTGATTACACTCTTAAATGTTGAAAATATCTAAGGAGAAATAATAAACATCTTTAACATGTTGAGATATATCATATCATATTATGTGTATAAAACCACCTCTGTGTATGTGTCATGTGCTCACAGGAGAAAAAAAAAACCAGCAATGGTTTCTGAAGAATTCTTGATGTATGTAAAATCCACCTATAGCGTGGATCCCTTGCAATGTGTAGTACATTACGGTGAAACTCTTTAAAACCGCACAGACCAATAAATGTAATCCAGGAACATACAATACATAAATCAATCCAGACTACAGATGTCACCCTTCTAATGGTTGCGTTTGCATTTAATGGTTTCTGTCCACTTAAAGTTCCAGTCAAGATAGCTGACCTATTACCTGCGACCTATTCTCAAGATACTGTAAGGATGATTTTTAATGGTATACTTGTATATCGATTTAAATAGATAAATATATTGAGTGATTTGACAATGATCAATTAGCTTGCTATTTAATTCTGAAAAGCCATTTATCTGGCGCTTAAGTGGAAAACCTCACTGGCTCGTACGACACAATGGTTCCCATCCAGTTTATATCACTAAGATCACAGTGGGTTTAGAGTCTCTTAACTGTTATTCCTCAAAAGCATCTGTAATGTGTTCAACATTTAAGAAAGGTGCAATCATTTATTTAGAAAAGCATCATTTTGAGTTTCTATGTCTAAATTGTTCTCATGTATGTAAGACATTTGATTTTAAACCTAATGTTAAGGCACAAACACAGAGTGCGGCAACAAAACCCAAGTGCTTACACCACTGACCACATGTTTGTGGGTTCTTATTCACTATGGTTTACCAAGGAAATTAGGTGATGTTAGATTGAGCAGATAAAATAATTCTCCAGGCACAATCCAAGCAATTCTAGTCCATAAATGAATTCTCCAGTAAGTCAGCAAGCTCGCTCCAATTAAAATACACAATTTCAAACCCACCTTTTTTTTTGAGTAATAGCAGACAATATCTTCTGTAGAGGAATCAGGTGATCCTTAGAACTAAGTACTGTAGCTACCATGTTGTCTTTTTGAACTGCTTCTTAATGGATCGTACTGACATATATGGGTTCCACAGGCTAAACATATTTCCAGGATATAAACCTGTTATGAGGGACAGTCAACATAACCTACTGCCATGACCTGAGCTTGACCTGCAGGTGACTACCCCCCCATCTCTGCACTGACACGTTTACCCATGGGAGTCTGGGCCAATGGGGGGTGACCTACCAACAGACCAATCAGGAGCCACCAGCCGTGCATCTGGGCTTGATACCCAGGTGAACTGCCACACTGCTCAAGGTAAAACAGGAGCGCGTCCCAATGACAGTGTAAGCACTGTGAGATCAAACACACAGAGAGACACACAGCACAATGCAAGCATTCATGTGCAAATGACACATTCATATAACAACTCTTCACCATTTAACAAGATAGCCCGTCAATAGGACCTTAAGACACTGTGTAAAGTCACCTTTGAAACACCCTCTTCTTGTGCGTGTGCTGATTTCATTGCTTTTTACTCTCCAAGTGTGTCTCGGTAAGCGAGTGAAAGGGAGAGGGAGAGAGATGGAAAGGGATGTTATAAATGCAACAGTGCTTCAAAGTGTGTTCTTCCTAACGCACTCCGTGCAAACTGTTTAAGGATCACCTTGCAGAGTGAGCAGTCTTCATAATATTCATCTCCCTGACAAACCGTCAAACTGCGAGTAATGAACTTTCACTGTCACTGGCAGTTAAAGCAAAATGATGCAAATATTATTTCGGTTGCAGTCCACCCATGTGCCTCCATCGCATCGGCCCACATGATTGGACAGAACAGAAGTACCAGGCCCAGACTGGCACACTGCCCCTGCACTGCAGATCATTAGCTGATTCTCCAGACATGCTGCACAAACAGAACAGAATGTGTTCATGGCCGTAACAGGGTCACTGCTCTTTAACCATCACGGCTGTTCAACAGTCGTTATCGCTTGGGAGTAATCACATGCAAACAGAGAAGGCTAGAGTATAGTCAAACCCAAGTAAAAGTACTGTTATTCTGAAATTTTACATTTTGAAAGTTAATTTTTTAAAGGACATAGTAAAAAGTAAGAAAGCATGTAGCACAAAGACTACTCGAGTATCACGGTACATCATGTGATCTCATTTAATAATCAAAAAATAACTGCAAAATCCCAGCCCGATTTAGGCAGTGCAAAGAAATCAAACATATCTAAAACATAATTTCTATTAGAATTAACTGGAATAAAACCTTCAACTGATGTACCATGTCTTCTTTTAAGTGTTATTATATTTAAGGGTTATTAAGACCTATTATGCTTTTAGTTTAATAGCTTTTTGTGCATGTAAACAATCCGCAGAGTTCACAATCCCTCGTGTCATGTGCTCAGTTTTCGTTTTTGTTCTCAGTTCAGTTTGCACCACCCCCTTGTTTAATGCCCCGCCTGTCATTTTTTCAGCTGTTCCCCGTTTATTCCCTCATTACGTCTGTTAGTTATTCAAGCCCTGCATTTTGTATGCATGGTTGCCAGTACGTAGATGTGCTCCTCGAGTCTGTGTGAGTTTGGTATTGTACGGTTTTGCGAGACTGTTCGTTGTTGCTCTTGTGTTTTCTGTTTTACTCTTCAGTTCCCTTTTGTTTCGTTCCCCTTCAGGGTTCTGTCTAGCTGCTATGTTTTTTTTTTTTACTTTTTCTTATGTCAGTATGCTTGTCGGTTCTGGTTCTGTCCATCATTTTAATAAAGAACTTTTGGGTTAAGCACTTGCGTCGGGGCCTGTCCGCCCCTTCGTGTCACACAGAGTCACACGCCAGAGTGAGTAGGCCTAACCCTCTCCCAAAGAAACCACTTTTCTTAGCTGCCTAAAATGCCTCCTTGGAATTTCAGCCATTTTCTTTGTTACAAGATGATGCAATCGGATAACACTTTCCACGCCCTCACACAATGCATAGCAAGTACTGAAGACAACAAACAGTTTGTTCATTTTTCAATCCACGTTACGAAGACACTGTGTTCTGTGATGTGAGGGGAAGCATCATTTGTATACTGCCAAAGGTATAACCACAAAGATGTCAGTGGTGCAAACTCTTTTTTTTTTACCACTGTTCCACTGTTACTTTGCTGTGTTCCTGGCACTTTATGGTGGTCTGTTTAAAAAACCATCAGCAACTCGATGCTGAATTTTTGCATCTTTTACTGTTGAAGGACGCAGCAAGTTACAACCTGTAAGTATGTATTATTTGCAAATGTAATGTCTAAACAAACATCAAGGTAGATACTATGTGAGTTCTAAGTGTGGAGTTGTTAGCTATAGCTAATCCCCTGGGCGTGGTAGTGGGGGGAAAAGTGGACTTGACTACCCAGGGCCCAAGTAGGGAGAGGGGCCTGAATATGCACTGCTGGTCCACCAGGCTTACTTTAGCTGCTACATATGTTAGCTTACTTTAGCTGCTACATATGTTAGCTTACTTTAGCTGCTACATGTTAGCTTACTTTTTTCTGTTGCTGGTAGCTAGTTCGTTTATATATATATGATAACCACTGTTTTTCGTCAACACAACCTACAGCACTTTGTTCTCACCTTAATAATGCACACTAGGACACAGTATCGCATTTTACATGCGTGAGATTCAAAGAATGTAGATGTAGCTAGCATTAGCTACTTCTCATGAATGTCATCATACCCCCCCCCCACCATCACCACCACCACCACCACAGATGACAACACCAAAAACATCAAAAGGTAAATTAATTAAAAGTACTTTTATGTGACTGAAAGTGTAATGGATTATTTAACTATATTGCTGACCTCGCAAATAACAGCAAATATTAAAACTACAGTTTGTTCAAAAAACACTTTTTAAGCATTAGTATATATTGTGAGTAAATTCAACATGTAAAATGTAGAGGGTAAAATCTTTGAAAATAAATATTTCTTGATATGCGTTCACCACTCATAATTAAAATTACAGCTCGTCTTAATCGGCGGTGAGTTTTTTCGACCACAGGAGTGTTTCTGGCGGTATAGTTTGGAGTGGTAGGCCAACTATGACGTTGACAGGTGTAAGAACTTCAGCAGCACCGCTAACACGTCACTATCACGTCAGAGGCGTTGACAACAGCAGTCCTGCAGCCAGAAACGGACCAATGATGATAGAAGACGCCTGTTAAGTTCTGTGGCCTTATAGGTGGGATACAGTCTGCAGTTGCACACCTATAAAATGCACTTATGACAGGTGCACCTATTACAGTGGTAGCTGGGTGCTGGTGAAATATGAATATTTCTAATAAAGTGTGGTAAAATGGAAACAAGTGAGATTCAGTGTTGATTATACATGCAGTGCGAGTGTGTGTGTGTGTGTGTGTGTGTGTGTGTGTGTGTGTGTGTGTGTGTGTGTGTGTGTGTGCGTGTGCGTGTGTGTGTGTGCGCGCGCGCGTGTGTGTGCGTGTTTTGTGTATGCTTGCGCGCGCGCGCCTACCTATAACTGATGGCATACAATAGGCGATTTGATTTACTCGACAACTGGCTATAACTATCCTTTTAAAATATGCTGCTTGTCGGTCTCCTGAGCGGAGACTATCAAAGAGCTCTTCGGCTGTGTGTAGTGTGAACAGACATAACAGTTGTCTCCGAAATAAGACTCCCAGCTAGCTGCTCTGATCCTTCCAGACTGACTGAAAACGCAGCGCGTGACCAAGGCAATAATCTCACGGAAATGTGCGCGCCCGTCTCCAAAAAGCACCAAAGGCAATAGTGTAGTGTCGTAAAAGGCTCCTATAAGTTTTTGGGTTAAACAAATTTCCCAGGAAACGGCTCCGTTTTGTGCGTGAAAAATAATGTTAAGACGTGTCTGCCATACGTTGCCAGGTGAGTCACATTAATGGCAGTCTCACTTTGACAGCAGAATAATTTAGAGACAGCAACTCTCATCCACTGTCTACGACCAATCATATACATGTATAGATTTTACTTTTTGTTAATAATCTACTATTACATCCTGTACTTAATCATTTTATCTATCTTAAATACTGCTCCAGTTAAAAAGTGAAACGACCCAGGAAAACATACAACCCGACAGCACAATGTCTTCCACTGAAAGAACCAGTCAAACTGCACTGCGGCATCCAGCATTAATATCTTAAGAGTAATATTTCGTTATGTGAATAAATATTTCATTCACGGTCGTCTTGAACGCGCTCATCCAGCATGCGCGTACCGCGGACATTAAGGCAATATAATCCCAAACAAATGAACGTTTACTAAGTTGTAAGCCTTTACATAAACTCTTAAAGCTTCACGTGCCACTGAGATTATCCCAGAAGTAATAAACGGATTTAAGGCGTTTTCCTGGGGCTGGAACACCACCAGTATTCACAGGATGCTCAAATCTACATACACAAATGTTCCGTTAGGTTCTGTGAGAGATCGTCGCACAGTTGCAGCAAACTGACTGTCAATCAACTTCTGAAGATGCCACAAGAGCAAGTGAATAAGTTATAAACCAGACTTACCCCGTCTAAACATGTTGGAAAGTGTTGATTCGTTTTAAGCCCCTCTGGGGTTCATCTAGTCTTGTATTCCCGTCCAAACGGTTTTTATTTTTCACTGTCAGTATGAAGCAAAGGGAACTGTACAAATGTTGTTGGACTTCAGCTCAGTGTGTTCGTGTTGGAAGAACCTCCGTCGTGCGCTCCGGTACCGGAGGAGAGTTGTTGCTGAATTTTAATAGAGTGGCTCTATGTGATGCGCTCTTATCCTGTGCGGTCCTCCGCAAACAGTCCGGCGAAAAGACGCATTCTGCAGTCCAAACTGTCTTCTTATTCACGTCCGAGACACACCGAGACAAACACATCAGCAGGAGATCCTGGTCCGGCTGTTAGTTTGGTAATGAGCCCAATAACCGCCCGCGGGTGGCTACCACGCTCCAGGACGCACAACAGTTATGGACGAACCTTTACACGCACACGTACTGTTAAAGCGGGTCTGTACACCATATAACGCGATTTGGGATCTGGTCGCTTATCCTTCTTTCCTCTATTCCGCGGTGAATCCTTCTCAACTACCTCATGCGCAATTAAGAAGCACTCGACGGGGAGATGTCCGGAGGTGTCCCGGTGCCACGATGCGGGATGTCGACTGACTTACCTCGTCGGAACCACTGCCTTCAGATCTCCAGTTTCGACTTATTGACAAGTAACGACATTTTAATCCGCGCCTAGACCGAGATTCGTTCGTTTGCGCAACGCACACAGCGGCGGAACAGTTTGTGATGGGAAAGCTGAGGCTGAATGATGGTGAGGTCCTGTTCTTAGCGAGGAGACGGATGGAAATGTCGAGATTAGACGAACATGCGCGTCCAAGGAAATAAGGAACTGGCATTTGATACGCGACGTGATACACTCAAGTGTGCGGTGGACCTCTGCCCACTATAAAAACGTAACTTAATGTGAATAGTTCCTTTTCACTTTGTGTTGGCCTATCTAAATGCATGCTAAATTTAATCTCTCTCTCTCTCTCTCTCTCTCTCTCTCTCTCTCTCTCTCTCTCTCTCTCTCTCTCTCTGTGTGTGTGTGTGTGTGTGTGTCTGCTGTATGTCTATCTCTCTCACTCAACAATAAACCAGTGTTAACATGCTTTACATAATTTAATAAATGTCCAAGAAAATTAAAGGCTCTTTTTGCTCCTAGATGTTTTCGATGCTTGATATTTTCCCTGGAAAATTGGGAACATTGTTCATATTTATAGGAATGTCTTTTCAGTATTGACATTGTAAGTCGCTCTGGATAAGAGAGTCTACTAAATGCCGTAAATGTAAATGTATAGATTATCTCAGGGTGTGGAAGCATTTTGTGTACATCCCCAGAACCTCCAGAAGGTTCATCATGTTCCTGGAAAGAGCAGTAGAGAAGTTTTGCTGATGATCCCTGGGGCTCCTATGTCATCCATGACAGTGTTATTAAAGCTAATTGAATTTTATCTTTCCAGTTGAATTTCACATGCACAACCATGCAGCCAACATGTAGACCCATGAAAAGCATTCATTTATAAATGTGATAACCCTAACTGTAGTTCAGTCCTAAGACTGTTGTTATGGATGTTTGATATGATAGTTAGCCATAGTTCCTCTAATTCTAGCTGTTAATGTGGTCATTTCAATCCATACTGCTTGATGGTTGACAATGCAGGATTTGCATTTCTCTCATACTGACGTCCATACTCTGTCATATAAATCACAGCACTCAGATGCTGACACGACTGATGCTAATGTAGCCAGTGGCCCTTTTGTCAAAAAGAAAATGTCTTGTTACCCTACATTTGAGGTCAAATAATGTATGCTTACTGGGCTGATTAAGTAACCACATTTGAACAGTTTTAAATGAGTGTTATGCTATTTTACACTCAAATTGCTTTTCAATTAATGAGAAAGCCTTGTATAAATAAAGACTAGATAAGAATTGTATAGATAAGAAATTATTAATATTAAGAGCATATTCCCCCTCTTAAGAGAATTTTCTCCCTCTTAATTCTTAAATATAACAGGGAGGTTTTCTATATTTATTGTTTGTTTGTCTTTTATGGAGAGTCATATACATAGTCCTATAGGCCTATTGTTTGAAGAAGCGCTTTTGATTATCACTAATTATGCATATGAATGATAGCTAATTCAAACATAATGTTGTGGGACTTTGATTTTCCAAAATCTAAAAAACTTTGAAAAGGTAGACTTCAAAAGTTCCAGTTTTAGTTATATTTACCACCCTTGTACTTTACACAGACAGACCTGAACAGGGAATCTCAACAGCAATGCTTCACATTAGTATAATAACACGTGTTGATAAATGTAGCATAACCTATCGAGTGATTGCTTTTATTCATTCATTCATTCTTTTTTTCTTGGCCAAAACATTTCTTGACTCGTAGTGGAAGAAGTGCAAGCATAATTGACTCTTCCTTCCTCACTTTCTGAAGTGCTGGAATAGAAAAGCCCCATAACCAGGCTCCATGCTGTGACACTCTGAAGGCCTCGCAGCCCCGATGCAGTCTGAAGAGGAGACGAGTGACTCGTTTATTACTGCTCTTTTCATTCACAGCCAGATTCTTACCAGGCAAGCAGCAGTTGCACAGAAGGAGGTAAAGGAGGCACTGGCCTCTTTTTACTGAGTAAAAGCTCACATTCAGAAGTAAAAGTTCTTATTCAGAAGTATGACTAAAGCGTCTGTAAATGATAAAGTCAGTAAAGAGTTACAGTTACCCATCAATTAATCAAACAATAAAGACCCCCCCCCCCCTTTGAGTTGTCTGGGAAATTATAAAAAAAAAAAGAATAATAATAATAATAAAATTATTATTATTATTTACGGAGAAAATAGCAAAAGAGTTGGGGCTACAAGAAAATCCCTAAATAATGCAAATGAGACAAATCACAACAAATCTCTCTCTCTCTCTATCTATCTATCTATCTATCTATCTATCTATCTATCTATCTATCTATCTATCTATCTATCTATCTATCTATCTATCTATCTATCTATCTATCTACCTCAACTCAGACAGAGAAAAAAAATACAGAAAACGACATATCTTCTGCAGCACACATTTTCTAAACAGCCTCCAGCCAAGAACGCAGCGGTGTGCAGCCCACGACCAGAGCCGTAATTCAGGAACGAGGATGTCGACGCTCGTTTAAGTGCTCTGTGCTCAGGAACGAGTGCTCGTGCTCCGCTCATAATGTCTTTCTATACCCACGTGGAATTGTTTGCGAAAGATGGCAGCGCCCAGTGGCGAAATTGAAGTCGCTACTAAAAAGGCAATAGGTAAATGTATTTTATGTTTCGAAGGTTTCGAAGTTACGAAGATACACTTTTTCTGTTGTAATTGGTGTTTTGTATTCGTCATTACTCCTATTTTAGTTTTACGATATTTATGAAACTGGGTTAATGTGCTAGAATTAGCTAGCGGTAGCTAACGTTTAGTTCTGGAGAAATGTCAGATGTAGTCAGTGCGTTAGAAAACGAACTGCTCGGTGATACAGAAGACGACCAAATGTATTATTTATCCTGTGGGGAAATATCGGCCACACGTTGCATGTAGCGTTTGGGAAATAAAAACCTCATATTCCTCAAGATGACGCATACTAACCACATTAAAATGAGGCATTTTGCATCATGGACTAACCCCAGTTTTCTTTCTTTCTAAATTCAGCCTTTAAAATGCTATAGGCTAGTTTTATATATTATATTAGTCATCCGCAAGCAGGATATTTTCTTTCTGAAAGTTACTAGATTTGTAAAATGTAACTTCACAATGTCCTGTGGTACATTTCAACGTGGATTGCGTTCCTGGTGTATGTTATTTCTTCCATAACCCACTAGTTTATTTTGGCTTTTCAGGTCATTTCAATGATGCATTATTGGTCGTTTTTGCAATTACCTAAGAGTGCCAGCTTGGGCATAAGTGCTGAGACCAGGTTCACAGTGGCAAAATGAACAAAGGATTCTGGGTCTACCAGCATTTAAGGTCAAGATGCCCAAGATGAACTGGCAGGCCTCTGCTTGGTTTTCCTCTGGTTTGTCAGAGATAATCTAGTTTGTAGTGGGCAGATAGCAGCATTGCATTGCTGTGTTCACACGAGACTTCTGTTTTCAGTAATGCAACATGGAATGCAAAGTTGATGTTTTTGGCTAAGAGGGAAGTTCTTCAGGTGCTGGTGTCCTGTTTATTTGGCTTCGTAATGACTTGATTTACTTGCACTGATGGTTACTTAGTTATTAGTGATGGTTACTTAGTTATTAGTGATGGTTACTTAGCCATTATTTCTTCACATTCCCACATCAATCTCCAAATCAGAAAAGCTTATGACTTTGACATGTATAACTAGTTATGTACCTATAATTATAACATTTTTGTGATATTGTTTTGATGGATGTAGCGACATATTGCAGTGTTGGTTTAATGAGTGCAACATGCCAGAAACAACTGCAAAGTTAATTGTCCATGGCCATTAAATATGAAGTGTGAAATATCGATGAAATATGTGCTATAAGGCACCTAAAATATTTGTTACCCATAGGATAAAGCTAAAAGCTTTACAGGCTCGAATATTTAGTGTCATAGCAGTCTTATTTTTGTATTTATACCTTTCCTGTATGGCTTTTTCCCTTCATGGTGCAGTCCGAGGCCCAAGGAGGGTTGCTAATCAGATCCCTGATGAGATTCTCAATGACTCAGAACTTCAGGAGGCTATTGGTGTGCTGCCAGCTAACTACAACTTCGAGATCCACAAAACTGTGTGGCGGGTGAGGCAGTCCGGAGCCAAAAGAGGTGAGTTTGATCCTGCTAGTCGTTGATATTTTAGTAGTACTGCTCTGCATTACAAGGTCAAAAAAGAGTGTTCTGTGTTCACATATTAGCAAAGATCAGAAACCCATTGCATCGCACATAAAAGGTCTCCTGAACCATAAATGAGTAAAATTAGAATGATACCTATATAGAAGTGTCCTGTTTGGTTGAATAGTTTGCATGGTGTATTGGTTAGCAATGCTTGCGTTCGGGTTCAGTGGCCTGTCTGCAAAAGTGCACCCATGCCATACCAGTAAGAGTCTTTGGGCAATATTGCTAAGACTACATTCACTTACCTCCTGTATCATGATTGAAATTGCAATCAAAATGAAATTGCAAATGCACAAATGTAAATGCAAGGTCGGTTAAATCCTTTCAACGACCACTTATTGTAGGTATGAGCTATAATGTAGATCATTTCTTAATCAATTAACATCCAAACTGCCAATAGCACCTGTCTCCACCTTCCTGCACAGGCACCATGTCTGTCTCCCTGTCATCTTTAGACTAGCAGACTCAGCCATTACAGAGGTGCCACGAGGGCTGAGGCGCTTTTAAATAGAAAACCTGAAAGAAGGTTATATCAATACATTGCTTTTTAACCATCATTGCAGCATTGACCTTTTGCAGAGCTGGTATTACACAAGGCAACAGTATGCAAATTGGCCCTCTAAGAAGCAACACATTTTTTTTCCTTGTTTGCTCTGAGCGTCTTGACCAAATCGACATGTTCCAGTTGAGTTTGCAGTGGGCATTGGGATGAATCACAGCGTTTGCATAAGCCAACAGATATAAACAATTTTAGTCCAAATAATGTTTTACCAAGACATATAACTGTTCGCCCATTTTACACAGACAAACAACAAATGTATATTGTATTACAATTAAAGTATAATACTTTTGTACAAATAAAGCTGGTTGATGAATCCCACTGGGACTGTAACCCCCTGGGACAATGAAGTCCTGACCAGCAAGGAGCAAATTCTGACTTCATGCCAGTTCCACACCTTGATAAGTCAGAAACGACACATTTCAGGCCTGCATTGATTCCAGCACCAACAAGAAGCGTTTGATGTGGCAAATGCGTTAGCAGGTGGCCGAGCCGCAGTCCAGAACTCTCGCCGGGGTGGATACTCCGAGTCTTTGTTGTGCTGTGTTTTCATTAGAAAGTCTGCACTCTGCCCGGACCCAGGGGGCAGAGATCGCCTTATCGACCCCACACCACTCTCCTGCCTCCCCACTCCCTGCCAGCGAACTCCTCAGGTTTTGTGGGTTTCCATATGATCTCTCAAGCATTTGGAGACATCATCGAAGTAACCGTGTCTTTAAATAAGAAAAGTCATGGCCTGTTTGGGGGGGGTTAATTACACAAACCACATCCGAAGCACATTTTCAAATGTGCAAATTTGGCGAGGTAGAAATTGCACATAACCAAGTGCAGCACAAACTGTAAATTGCCACTTAGGGCAATTAACATGTAGCACATATAACCCAAATGTAGTGTTTGCTTAATGAAAACCAGAGCTAAGTGGCATTTAGATGTAAATTTGACCTGATGATTAAGTGTGTTTATTATAATTGCCCACTGGCAATAAATTAAGGCTCTAACATTTTTAAAATTGCTTGACACCCGAAAAACAAGACATTTTTAATTAAGCCAAGCATGAAAATAGCAGGAATAAATAAATATCAGACAAAATAATTTGACTATATTTGAACTACATACATACAACAGCCATGTACCTTTTTATATAAATATTAACCTGCTTTAAGAAGCAGGAATGGAAGAGAAGAGAAGACGGAAGCAGCTGCCAAAGAGTCAGCAGCACGAGACTACTGAATCAGTGAGCTAGTCCTGTCGTTCATAACTGTGTCAGTACTGAATCGGTGAGCTAGTCCTGTCGTTCATAACAGTGTCAGTACTGAATCAGTGAGCCAGTCCTGTAGTTCATAACTGTGTCAGTACTGAATCAGTGAGCTAGTCCTGTCGTTCATAACAGTGTCAGTACTGAATCAGTGAGCTAGTCCTGTAGTTCATAACTGTCAGTACTGAATCAGTGAGCTAGTCCTGTAGTTCATAACTGTGTCAGTACTGAATCAGTGAGCTAGTCCTATCGTTCATAAGTGTCAGTACTGAATCAGTGAGCTAGTCCTGTAGTTCATAACTGTCAGTACTGAATCAGTGAGCTAGTCCTGTCGTTCATAACAGTGTCAGTACTGAATCAGTGAGCTAGTCCTGTCGTTCATAACAGTGTCAGTACTGAATCAGTGAGCTAGTCCTGTAGTTCATAACTGTGTCAGTACTGTGTCAGTGAGCTAGTCCTGTCGTTCATAACTGTCAGTACTGAATCAGTGAGCTAGTCCTGTAGTTCATAACTGTGTCAGTACTGAATCAGTGAGCTAAACCAGCAACATTCTAAATTCGCTCAATTAAATCATTTAAATTGGTATTACACTTGACAGTAGTAGGCATTAATAACAATATTAGCATCCCATCCTGGATATTATGACAATGAGGGCACTTAAATGCTTTAAAAACCCATTACTGGCAAAAATGACATTTCCACAATAATTTGCGTTAATTTGAAGCGTTCTCATGCACAGCTCTAACAGTGTTATGAAAACAAAATCCCTACAAAATGTTTGTTTATTTATTCATTATTTACATGGGAATGGTGAAAGGGTATTTGTAGAGCCTGATGTTAAAACCCGACTCCTTCAAAGGTGATCTTGACTGTAGCTAAATGCAGAGCACCCATCTCCAGTCTTTCATTACCTCATCACTATGGCCTTGTCACATGACTCATTTTTCCCGCTCTTTCCAAGAGCAGAAGGACAGGTAGAATGGCGCCTGCTGCTCTCCGGCCAATAAAATGGCAGCCTTATAAGCCAAGACAAGACATGAATTTTAAAATCGGTTCTAAAGGAATGATAATATCGCTTACCAATCTAATAATGATTGATTGAGTTAGCAAAATCTGCTCCTTCTGCCTAGTTCATGTGTGGCTGTTGAGGTTGTAATTGGTCTTTTGAGGTATTCTAGTTTAATAAATAAATAAATAAATTAAAATGTGTTAGTGGTTTATAAGTGAGGCGGGGGGGGGGGGGGGGGGGGGGGTCAATTTGATGGGAATTCACTGTGTTCCACAGGAGAAAACTCCTAAGAAAACAGTTTTCATGGATGCGTGTTATAAAGCTGAATGTCTATATAACACCATGGTTCTTCACTTCAGACTCAGCCCAGTTGCATGTTCTGGTACCACAAGACTCAGCCAGTTCATCGTAGTTCTAAAGCACAAATGTAAATGTAAAAGTAAAAGTGAGCAAAAACATCTCGGCATCTCGATACTGCAGTGTTTCCATATCGATGCGATTTTCCCAATAAATGTAATTGAGAAATACAAATAATGATCCCAAAATGATCAGGAAGAGAAACATCGATGCAGATAGAAGGGTGTTTCAAGGAAGATGGGAAAGCGATGTTTGCGCTTCAAGGAGAAAAACGGGTATGAAGCGGTGGCGGATGTCAAAGAATACAATATACGTCGGCATTTTGCGACCAAACACGGAGCTAAGTATGCCAAAATTAGCCATCAAGAAAAACGACGAATTGTCAAAGAATTAAAAAGCAAACTGCGATCACGAAATCATTTGCAGAAGGAGCGTTATTTGATATTTTAAGTTTTGAACAAAGTAAATGTGATATATTTGATACATTTTTCTTTATTCATTTGGATAGTTTGATGGTTGATTGGTGGAGTAATGTGGGTTTCATAACCTAACAAATTTAAAGGATATATTTTATAATAACAGAGCAACAAGCAAACATTTTTTTTACATTTATGCAAATATATCTGTAATATTTGTAACTTGAATAAGTAATAAATTCAGAGGTATTTAACATTAAGGAGTAGGTACATTTATAAGTTACATATAATCATGGGTAATGATTATTGTGACGGTGGCGCCAGAGAGACGGACGAGACACGAGTCCGGTTGTTCACACACAGTCACTTTAATATAACAACAAGTATTGCGCAATCAGCGCACGATCAACACTCACATACAGCACACAACGTGCAGACTGTAGACAACGACGAGCACAAGACACTGCGCGAACGCACATTAAATAGACAGACCACATCAACCCCACGTGATGACGAGACGAGCCACAGGTGAGACGGATAATGACAAGACGCACCCGCACCCACGGAGCTACACTGACGCAGACGAGTGGACACAGACAACGTTAACACACGCCCCAAAAGGAAGGGTTCGGGGACCGTAGCGTGACAGACGCCCCCACCAAGGGCACTACCCGTCCCGGGGTGCCAACAGGACCGAGTGCCCCGAACCCACGTCGATGGGCGGATCCGAAGCGCCCAGTCCTGCGTCTGGGAGATGACCGCCCTCGGTGGAGAATCCGCCACGAACAGCCTAGAACACCCTCCCTGGGAAGACCGGGGAAAACACGTTAGACACATTTAACGGGACATTTACAAACACACAAACAGGAACATTAACACACAGAGGCACGAAAGGGAAAAGGAGATTAGGCAGACATACGGGAATACATACGAAAACAGGAACGGACACACATGACAGTGGCGCCAGGCTGCGCGCCAGGAGGAGAGCGATCAGGGGAGAGAGACCGGGAGCTGCTGGGGCTGCAGGCGCTGCGGTGGGCGGTCCTCCTCCTGCCCTCGCTGCAAACCCTCCACCGGGCGCAGCGCGGCTGGTGGACGTGCCAGGTGCAGCGCGGTTGGCCGACGCGCCAGGTGCAGCGCGGTTGGCCGACGCGCCAGGTGCAGCGCGGTTGGCCGACGCGCCAGGTGCAGCGCGGTTGGCCGACGCGCCAGGTGCAGCGCGGTTGGCTGACGCGCCAGGTGCAGCGCGACTGGTCTCTCCCCTCGGTGGACCGTAGGGCATTCCTCCTTCTCCTCTCGACCGCCCCTTGGAGCCGGCAGTGGGGTCTTCTCCCTCTGTCTCCATCGCCTCACTGCCCCAGCTCCAGCTCATGGGCTGCTCCGGGCTGCCACCCCCGCGAGTAGTCCATCTCTTCTCCCTCGGAGCGATCGGAGGATGGGCCCGCCTCAGGAGTCCACCTCCCCTTTACCGTCCCGGCAGACAGCTCCGAGGGGGGAGGGCTCTCCTCCTCGTCCTCAGTGTAGGACCCCTCGTCATTTTCCTCCTCTCCGCCGTAGTCAGCGGAGAGTGCGGAGCACACCGACGGAGGGTACTCCTCGTCTTCCTCCTCTCTCCCACCGTAATCTATGGTGGGCACGGAGCACACCGACGGAGGGTAGTCCTCTACATCCTCTTCTCCCCCACCATAGTCTATGGTGGAGGCGGAGCATACGGATGGAGGGTAGGCATCTTCTCCCTCACCGTAGTATATGGTGGGGGCAGAACAAACTGAGGGAGCCTGGACTTCCTCTTCGCCTTCCTCCTCCTCCTCCGAGCCCTCATCGGCGAACTCGCCCTCTGGGGTCTTCTCGGTGGTGTAGAGCTCCACTGAGCCCACCCGTATCGGCGAGAGTTCCCTGGTGGGAGGGAGGTGTCGCTCCCTCCACATCCGCACCGCAGACTGGCGGAACATCTCTGCCCTTTCGGGATCCACGGTCTCCCGTGCCGCACACAGCATGTACGCGCACACTGGGTCTGACTTCAACTGCTCGGGAGTCGGCGTGGTGGTGTTGCGCGGGTCGGAAGAAGAGGCATGGCGTCGCTTGCTAGGGCGCTGGCCCCTCTTTGGCCGGGTGGCGTAGCCTGGCATGCTTGGGGTGTCTCTTGTCGGCTCGTCGTTCTGTGACGGTGGCGCCAGAGAGACGGACGAGACACGAGTCCGGTTGTTCACACACAGTCACTTTAATATAACAACAAGTATTGCGCAATCAGCGCACGATCAACACTCACATACAGCACACAACGTGCAGACTGTAGACAACGACGAGCACAAGACACTGCGCGAACGCACATTAAATAGACAGACCACATCAACCCCACGTGATGACGAGACGAGCCACAGGTGAGACGGATAATGACAAGACGCACCCGCACCCACGGAGCTACACTGACGCAGACGAGTGGACACAGACAACGTTAACACACGCCCCAAAAGGAAGGGTTCGGGGACCGTAGCGTGACAATTATGCTGATGTGGCCCGCGATGAAAATGAGTTTGACACCCCTGGTCTAGAGGATCTCATCTTGGTGCATGTTAAAGTATCAGTTTAATCAGATGTTCCTCTCTGTGAGATTTAGGAGCCTCCCACATGTTTGGCAGAAGAAGTATAAAATATATTTTGTAAAACGAAGCCCTGTCATTTGCTAGATTTGTTGTTTGGAGACACGTTTGGGTCTTGGAGAGCTGTAAATTGATGCAGATATCACCAGATTTTGTTTTTGTGTTTAAATAATTTGCTTTGAATAAATTATGCCATAATCATTTGTATGTGCATATTGCTAATGGTATGTCCTGCAGGCCTGCTTATTGTGATGGTAGAGTGTAAGTGCTAGCCTAAGCAAATAATGGCTTTACCTTTTTTAAGCATTCATTTGAAAGGTTGTTGCACATTTTGTGCTATAAATGTCAAAAGGCTTTGTTTTTCCATTGCTTATTCATTGATGGCACACACATGCTAAAATCCACCCACTAATTCAGTACTCAGAGTTAAAATGACCCCACTAAACCTGTTCTCAGAGCTAAGACCAACCCACTAATTCCATAATCAGATTTTAGACCATCCCACTAATCCATTACTCAGACCTTAGACTAATCCAGTTCTCCGAATTTAGACCAGCCCACTAATCCAGTACTCAGATCCTATTCCACTAATCCAGTACTCAGACCTTAGATCAACTCACTAAAGCCTGCTTTATACCTCCGGACACGGACGAATTTCGTCCGTCCGTACCAAACGTAGCCTCCGTAGGGGGCCACTATACCTCTTTCCGTTTCCAACGTTGTTATGATTTTTTTAAATACATCCTCTAGAGGGCAGTATAGTCAAATTTCCGGCACCAGCGCACCAGCAATCTCCTCCCAGCTGTTTTTGCATCGCTGTTTATCGCGATGACCTGGCACCGTAGCAGAATGTAGCCTCTAACCAACTCGCAAAGTTTCTCTTCTAACTCGAGCGTCATTTTTTAAAGTCCAGTACTCTTCTTCATTGATTTTCCCGAATTGGTGTACGTTCGATGCTTCTGACTCTCTACTGCCCCCTGATTTGCGGTTTATATTGCTCCGTTACTACGGATTCGTAAGCGCTCTGGCAACGGACCCACTGACGGATGAAACGACCTCCGGAACCGGACGAAAGGGTCCGTATCCGTAATTACCGTAGGGTGTGAATGGGCCTTAAAACTTTGTAGTTATACCAACACTAGGCACATTTGTGTAACTCTGTGTTGCTGTGTGCATGCATGTGCAATCCTGTGTGTGTCCACGCATGCTTGTGCATATGGGTCCATGTGTGTGTGTGTGTGTGTGTGTGTGTGTGTGTGTGTCTTTCATCATCATCGTAGGCTGCTGGCACTTTGGCATTTCCTCCTGTGGCATTTCTAAACCCACCATGTACAGTTGTGAAGCTGCTGGGTTCTTCAGAAGGATGCGGTCTGCTCCTCATCCTCTCGGTGCTCACACTCGCACGGATGGAGTGATTTGTCAGCCAAGTCTGCCCTGAGCTCAGTAACCTTTTAATGTTAATAAACTCGCCCTTTCCCAAGTAATGGCCTGTCCGTGTGCGTCCCGTCCAAAAGAGGGCGATCCTTTAACCTTTTGCAGGAGAGAGGAGTGGGCAAGCTCCCCTAACCCCCCCCCCCCCCTCCTACCCTAACCCCCCCCAAGATGGCTCCTCACGGTCTTCATTTATCCAGGCCCTCTCCTTCTGTTCTTAATGAGATGGACTGGCTTTCTGGTCTGTGGTCTTGCTTCACTTCTGAGGTGCAGTTGCAATAATTTCAGGAGCCTTCCCAGAGTGCATTGCTGCATGTTGTATTGGTCATCCTCTAGCTTCAAATTACAGGCAATATAAAACTGCCTGAATATGCATAACACTGGCATGACATCAGACCTCAGTAATTTTATTCCTTGTGAATCATAGCCTTGTAGGACCTGAATAATGAGATGGGGATGTGTGTGAGTGTCTGTGTGTGTGTCTGTGTGTGTGTGTGTGTGCGCGCGTTTTGCTAAATGGTTTCTTATTACACGGCTAGGCATGCTTGCGTGTCTGACGAATCAAGCTTTTAATATAACCCAGTGGTAATCTCGCCAAGTGAAACTCATTTGGAATTCACCAACCAGTGAAGAAACTGGACGTTTTATTGGGTTAATGGAATCTGATATACCTCAGAAATGACATGATCAGGCTCATCCACGATTGTTAAGATATTCAGAATAAACATGGCTTCCCAGTGTCTGCTAAAGGCTGGCAAGCCTGAGTGTTGGTGTTTACAGTGGGATGCCCAGCGTGGGAAGGCGGGGCTTCCTGCTGACAGACGAGATGCTTGGGCCACTTCAGCCCACTTGATAACACACTAGTCATTCTAATGTGAAGATTTCCCAATAACTTTTGTAGGTCGGGGTCTCTCGCTAAGCCTGATGCCATCACACGTAGCGTCATGTCCAAAATCAGCGTTGCAATTTGGAATTCCAATTTAGCTTTATGGTACTTGTATGTCATTTATATATGACGATTGCAGACTCATGAGTCTAGAAGACTAACCATGACCCCACAATCCTACAGAGGCCTTTCAGGGACATTTGGTTCTTTCCCTCTGATTACCTGCAGTGGATAAGAAGGTGTTCTGCTTATCCTCGGATACAGGCTATTCTGCACTGTTAGTACTCCCGTTTTAGTAGGAAACTACATATATTTAAAAAAAAAAAAAGTCTGTGAAATTATTACTTTGGCTGCACAATATATCATTTGTTGAATCCGTATTGCAATATTGGCTTCCACAGCACTGATATCACAGAAAGCTGTTTAATGCAAATGAGCTCTCCAGCACATCACAAAATTTCTTCTTCTGTGCTGTGAACATCCTGACCGATATCAGACACGGCAGATCCAGACCGATATCAGACACGGCAGATCCAGACCGATATCAGACACGGCAGATCCAGACCGATATCAGACACGGCAGATGCAGACCGATATCAGACACGGCAGATGCAGACCGATATCAGACACGGCAGATGCAGACCGATATCAGACACGGCAGATGCAGACCGATATCAGACACGGCAGATGCAGACCGATATCAGACACGGCAGATGCAGACCGATATCAGACACGGCAGATGCAGACCGATATCAGACACGGCAGATGCAGACCGATATCAGACACGGCAGATGCAGACCGATATCAGACACGGCAGATGCAGACCGATATCAGACACGGCAGATGCAGACCGATATCAGACACGGCAGATGCAGACCGATATCAGACACGGCAGATCCTGACCGATATCAGACACGGCAGATCCTGACCGATATCAGACACGGCAGATCCTGACCGATATCAGACACGGCAGATCCTGACCGATATCAGACACGGCAGATCCTCACCGATATCGTGAGCATTCTGTGGGTGTTCTGATGACTCACAGAATTCAAGTGATCCCAAAAAGTGTAAATAACTTTGTTAAAAATAATTCAGGCCAATCTTTAATCGCATCACGGGGTGTTCAGTCAGTATGTCCCAAAGGATGTCACAGTTGCAATATGTGGCAATATAATTGCAATATGGAAATTTTCTTCATATTGTGTGAAACAAAATGTGTTTTACACACACACACACACACACACACAAAACAGAAAGGCCAGGAGAGCCTGCTGCAGGTCAGCAGAAGACGTCGTGTCTTTGTTCACTTACAAACGGAGACCAGGGCTCTGACCTTGGATGTGTGTATCCAGTTGAGCCTGGTAGATTGATCACGTATCACGTTAGTCAGTACAGTAGGTTAATACGCTTAAACAATAAGCTTAAACGTAAGAGTAGGAGAATGGTGGAGTTTTTTTCATTAGACCATTTCATATTTTTAAAAGCAAACATCACGCTTCAAAAGAGGCAATGCATATAACTAAAAGCAGGCAGGGTAAAAAGCAAAAGATCTGAAGACTTTATTTCCGTTGTGGTCCCTCGTGTCTCTAACACGGTGCATCACCTGACTTTCCTATGATTAGGTTCTGCAAAATCAACATGTCATTTTCCATTTTTTGGGTTAATGAAAATTGTGTTGCACGTTAGCCTCTCAGAGGTGGTTGTGACGGACCCAGAAGGATGTGGCTAAATGGTCATGCTGTGTCTCGCGGGGCAAATCGCTGAGCCTCTGTGGTGTCTGTGGTAAGGAAGGCAACTCTGTAATAAATTCCCACTTCGAGCTTCTTGCAATTATGCTTCTCATTTGTGGAAAGATTGTGTGTGTGTGTGTGTGTGTGTGTGTGTGTGTGTGTGTGTGTGTGTGTGTGTGTGGTGTGTGTGTGTGTGTGTGGTACATGTTTAAGCAGTTCTAGTTTGCGGCCTGTTTCCAAGACAACAGTACTGGACATGCAAGCATGACACTAGTGTGCATTAGGAACTGTGTGTATGTGTGTGTGGGGGGGGAGTCTAATCTATGCAGTTCAAGCACAAATATGGTACAATTATCTTGATTAACGATGTTTCCCTGAAGCTATTGGCCTCATTTGACAGCTGTAAATATTGTGTTGGTTAAAGATTCAGTAACTGGGAACGTGAGAATATAGCAGTACAGTTTGCTCTGACCACACCACCAAGTTCATTCGTATCGATCCCTATATACATGGTGTAGTAACGTGCACTATGTAACATTCTCCACATAGCTTAGCATAATCTCGCTCAAAACAGAGATTGCATTGGCTATCTTCAAGTCTTTATAGCTATAAAACAGGGACGCTTTTTACCTTTGGAAAATAGACGGATAGAATGGCACTTTAGCCTGTGGCAGTGTCTGAGCACCTTTGCAGTAGTGGTGGAAAGACTGTACAGCTGAGTAATCGGATCAACCAAGCTGAATTAATGGACTGGAAAAGATCTTATTTTTTGTAAGCTGTTTCTAACCTTTATATTAGGCTTGCTTGAGTCAGTAGAAGTCTTTTTCAAATTTGACCTAGAAATATATTGCTAAATTTTTTTCAACTGATTATATATTTGTCCCAAATTTCTACTTACATTTCTACTGATCTGCTGTCAGGAAAATACATATATTTAGTAAGAATCTGCCCGAGAGACTTTGTTAATGTCCCACCCTGGCTGGTATCCAGTCATCCCACCCTGTGCCACATCCACCAATCACAACAAAAATCTACTTCTCCTCCCCCAATCACCTGTTCATCGAATCGTTACACACACCTGTTCCTCATTTATCCTTTCACCTATTTGAACCTCACAGGTGCCTGAGTTCAGTGCTTGGCATAGAGACTGAAACCCTTACTTTCCCTCTTGTTTACTTTTACAAAAACAACCATGGGGTAACTATGGGGTTAAGTTTGTGCTAACAGTTTGTAAAAAATGTTTTAAAAACACAAACTACACTTGGAGAGGATAGCAGGGATTACTCTACAAAACGCTTATGCAAAACGTGGAAAAAAAACAGTGTCATTGTCATTCAAAACTTGCATAAGCCATGTCATTTTCATTCAGAATTTGCACGTGTAAAGCACACTGTGGTTCCGTTCAAAACTTGAAAACGTACCCAACTGTGCTCTCCACATTTAAAAAGCATTCATGCTCCTAAAGTTGTGTTTGCAGTCAACTCGATAAACCTCTCTCAAGTTTCATGTCTGCTTGATGTAAAATGCTGGAATGTTTGTGCCAGTCAGAGATTTCCTGGTGTATGATTGGTGGAAATGTGGGTGACCTCATGACCTCATGCCAACAGTGTGATTACAGTTACAGTTGCAGTTTAATAATTGATAGCTGGTTCTCATCACCTCACTAGGTAACCTAGCTATATAACATAGGTTATGATTTAAATATCTCCTTTTAAATCATTAAATCTACTTCCATAAACTCAAAAGCACTTCGCTTGCATAACTGATGAAGGGCATCTGTTTCTCTGGAAACCTGTATTTCACTACAATTTTGAGTTGTGAATAAATATCGTTTCTGTCTGTCTGTCTATCTATTTAAGTGCTTGAGGCAAATGTTGGTTAATTAATGATTCATTATTTTTTTTTTCAATACAAAGCATTGACATGTATCTTTATCAGTAAAAAAAGCACATCAACTTGGTGCTTGTAAATATTTCTGTGTACTCTTACATTTTTTATGTCAGGGGCACCAGAGCTTCTTAGCAAACAGCTTCCCGTAGAACCTTGTAGTAGGTAGTTATGAAGGTCAGTATTTTAGTTGGTTTGAATTATGCTTTTATGACATAGGAAGCCACTCTGTGCTCAATGAACATTTTAAATGCAGAAATTGCCTTCACCTCAGTACAACTACAAGTGCAGCTACAGTGTCAACAGGTGAATGAACTGACCTTTCCCAGAATTCCCTGCTTTCAGTCTCAGGACCAAATCGAGGTACTTCAGAGTCATTAATCTAGTAGCTGAATCAGGGACATTTGGTTGCAAGATCTTTTTGCATGTGCTTGAGTTTATTTCTACTTTTTAAATTATGAAAAGAGTCTTGTCAAGTCATGATTTATTAAGTCCTGTCAAGCCGATTCTCTGGTGACCATATGAATAGTGCTTAAAAGCCTTGGTCTATATAAATGGTGCTTAAATGTCTTGATAATGATTCTTCTGATCTTTGTGTACCTTCGTTAGTCAAGCATAATTTTTCCAAAGAATTGATTCTTTTCTTATTGTGTCCAAAAAAAGAAAACTTCAGAGTCTAGGTTTTCACCGAAGTGTCTTTTAATGAAGCAGTCAAAGCTATTTAACAATGTGTTTCCATAACCTAACCCTATATGTTTGTGTATTGATGTCGATGTACTAGGCCCCTAATCACAATGCTTCATAAAGTAAAAGTACTGATCTGTGATCAGATTCCTTTCTTATTTTCCCTTAACTTGCTGACAGGAACAAATTCTGTATCACTATTGCTTCTGAGAACCTTTCAAATGCAGAAAACAAGCTAGATGAGAACCTTTCAAATGCAGAAAACAAGCTAGATGAGAACCTTTCAAATGCAATGTGAACTGGTTGTCTGTTTAGCATAACGTTTGCGGTAATCCTGTTTTGTTTATGATTTTAGATTTTTAGAGATGCGTACCCTGTCTGCCTGCCTCCAGCATGTCATCAACAAGAATTGATTTTTGACTTAGCATCTCTAATATATCACAGACTTTGGCATGCACACCTATTATTAATCATTTTCCTTAGCTTCATCTGGGAGTGGTATTAAAGTTGACGATGATTGGTGTAACGATAGACGCGTTGATGAGATTCTCAGCAGTGTGCTTCTGCGGAGGAAGTGCACTTCCACTAGCTTAGCTGGCTAAAGCTGTTTGAAACTATTCATTTGGTTAAACACAATGATATTTTAAATAAGGTTCAGTAGTTCTAAAAATCAATGTAACAAATTCTAACAGTACAGTACATGCAGTACTCTCCATCTCTGGGCTTGTGCCAGTTGTGGACAGGTGAGTTGGCATATGGTGAAGCCTAACCATACAATCATTTAATATAAAGTAATAATACACTGTTTATTAAGCCATGATTACTCATGCAGTAATACACAGTTGCGCAGTACTCTGGGGACTTTGGGGATTGTTTAGTATCGGTAAGTAGCAGCAGCACTGCAGTGTACAGCGGTAACGCTCGATGAGATCCCAGACACGTGCGCGTGTGCCGTGTGCCAGGCGCGTGTGCTCGCCAGTCTCTGTGGTTCTTGATCAGTGTTCTGTGGGTGTTCAACAAAACGGCCACCTGACCTCACTCACGTGCCTCAAGCCCTTCGCAGTGTAATCATGTTGTGTGGGAGTAGGATTACTATGTAGGAGTTTAAATGCTTTGTTTAGCATTATAGTCACAGGATATGACCAAAGTATGTAAGAGTATTTTCACAGCATTTAGAGATAACATAATTTATGAAATTATTTAGCGCTTTAATTGTGCCTATAATCAACGTGTGTAGGAGTATAATGAGAAATTGGTGATAGAACCACAGTTTGTAGAAGACTGTTTACAGTATATGACTTTAATTATGTAACGTAGGAGTATAATCACAGTATACAGAAGTACAATACTGGTGGGCACGAGTATCACAGTCTAGTGTTTTGTCCTGATCATACAGGCCTGTGGGCCACACAGGCAGGCCGTGTGAAGGCAGCAGCCTTGGAGAACTTCCTCACCCATAGACTGCTCTGACTCCGCCTCCCTGACTCCGCCTCCCTGACTCTGCCTCTCTGACTCTGTTTCTCTGACTCTGTTTCTCTGACTCCACCTCTCTGACTCCGCCTCTCTGAGTCCGCCTCTCTGAGTCCGCCTCTCTGACTCTGTTTCTCTGACTCTGTTTCTCTGACTCCGCCTCTCTGACTCCGCCTCTCTGACTCTGCCTCTCTGACTCTGCCTCTCTGCTTCACAGTGGCCTTGCAGCTGCCAGAAGGACTGCAGATGTTTTCCTGTGTGATCGCCGACATCATTGAGAGGTAGGTACTCACACACACACACACACACACACACACACACACACACACACACACACACACACACACACACACACTCTCTCTCTCTCTTTCTGTTCCACTTGCTCAGTGAAAGGTAGGTACACTTTCTCTCTCCCTCTCTCTCTTTTTCTCTCCCTCTCTCTCTCGCCCTCTAACCCATGCTCTCCCACTCCCTCCCTTTCTCCCCCCTCTCTCCCTCTCTCCTCCTCCGCTCCGTATTGATCCACCCGTCCTTATTGGTTCCATCCACGGAGTGGAGTTTCCTTCACGGAGCAGATTTACTACAGAACAAGCCTGACTGTGAAAGGCCGGGGCACGTCAGCGCTGGGCGTTGGCACGGGGGTCCTGCCATGGGCAGGGCAAGGGGCGGGGCAATGGGCGGGCCCAGTGGGGTTGAGGCGCCGCAGCAGGACTGGTGGGCGGTGAAGAAATCATAAAATGTGCGAGCGTTATCATGATTCCACACTGCACCTCATAACCGGAGCTCAGCAGAAAATTAGACATGACTGCCAGCAAAAACAGGCTATCACTGCCTCACCTGCCGGCCGCAGGAAGAGGGCAAAGCCATTACTCTTCTTAATTACATCTTGTTACAGCCTGCAACGGTGCAGTCGCATGCAGACACCAGCAAACACACTCACGGGAGCTGAGGCTTCTCTCCTGCACACTCCAACACAAACCCAAGTCCTGTGCCAGAAAGCAACGCTTTAATTATAGCCAGTTTTATTATAAACAAACATTTTTACATGCAAATGCTCTCAGTATGCTCTGTTCCCACAGGATAAGCGTGTACGTGTGTGCGTGTTTGTGTGCGTGTGTATGGTCACGCCTGTGTGTGTGTGTGTGTGTGTGTGTGTGTGTGTGTGTGTGTGTGTGTGTGTGTGTGTGAGAGAGAGAGAGAGATTGGCCATGGTTCTCCATTCTTCCACCTCTCTCTGCCCTGTTCTCTAAAGATGCCCCCCCCCCCCCCCCCCCCCCCCCCCATGTGAGTACATTATACTCTCAGTGCGTCTGCTCCCTCCTAACGATGCAGCAACACTCCGTGGGGGGGTGGTGGGGGTCGTGCGGCATGCGGGTGTCATGGGGCGCCGCTCCCTGATGCCCCCCGGAGCCGAGAGCCACACTGACCTGGTGGTGTATGAGGCTAGCACACTCCTCAAGCGCTCGTGAGACGCAGAAGGTTATGGACCTCTCGCCGTCAGGGCTCTTCGTGGGTTTCGCATGTCGCCTTCGGATGGGTGTGCAGTGGGTCCTGATTGGTGCACGGTGACTCCTCCCTCCGTCACTCCTTTCTCATTTCCTTCAGTCGTTCCACCTCTGGCCACGCGATTATCTCTGTGATCCTCTCTTGCTCACATGCGTGCGAGGGTCTCGGACCACTTGGGTACTGATAGCCATTCTTTTTCCTTTCTTATCTTGGTCCAGTAGTTTTATCAGTTGATGAGCTGACACTCACACTCTCATATCAGGTTTTAGCACCACACTAGGACTGGGCACTGTGTATCAACCTACACCGCCCCACTGTAAAGCTAATGAGAGCCATTTCTGACTGCTGATTGTTGAACCTCTGTACCTTCCGGACATCTCAACCTCTACCTCTTCCCCATGAAACACGCAAAACACGCTCGCACGAACACACGCACTAGAGAAATTTAGTTTCCTCTCATCCGCACATCTTCCTTTCCGTCTTTGCAAAGCAAATAAATCGAATTAAACCCACAGTGTTTGCACGGACACCTGCAATGCTCATTTATGTCCCAGCTGGTCTCAGCACCACAGGATTTCATTTAGCACTGGGACTTGTGCTGTGTGATGCCGTGTGCCCCCCCACCCCCCCAGGTGTCCCCCTGATGGGCTCCGTGCTCTTGTTAGCAGGATGCTGGCTTGGCAGAAAGATGCCACCAAAGAAACTCCAGCCGACACGCCTCGTTTCGCTCTGTAGTTGCTCGTGATGGGAGTCGCCATTGCTGCGGTTGGAACGAAACTCACGTGTGTCTTTCCGCTGTAGAATCCCTTGGCTCCGCCTCCGCCCTGGCCACGCCCACCAGTTATCGATCTCACCCGTGTTTCTTTTGTTTAGTGATCCTTGTCTTTCCTAGTGTCCCTAGTTCCCTAGCTCCCTGGGTTCTAGTCTAGGTAGACATTTCCTGCTTTGATCCTGTTGTCCTACCCTGCTGTGTCTCGTCTCTGGATTATCCCGCGTTTATCCTGCCTGTTGTTGGACTCTGGTCTCCGCCTCTCATGATCATTACTGGGAAGCCAAGCGAGGCTGTGTGCACGACCAAGCACCCCGACCTCCTTACTGGTACAGCAAAAGATGAAAGGGAATTTCTAGATAAGGCCCACTGGACTGTGGGTTGTAAAGAAATCTGATGTGTGTGTCTGTGTCTCTCTGCTGACCAGTTGGACTGGGGAACCTTTCAAACCTGAGCAGATTTAGCTGGATGAGTGGTTGGAACCCAAATGAGCAGAATCTGTTTGTTTTGTCCTTTTTGATATCTAGACCATTGAAGGTGGAACTGGTTCAGACAATAAAATGAATAGATATATTATTCATGACTGGTGGAACCAGGAATCCAAGATCCTGTAATGGTCTTACACAGACTGTGCACCCGAGATGTTCTACGAGCTACATATTCTCTGCTCTACATTTTCTCCAGTGGGCTGGTGTCCGACGTGTCCACCTCTACATTTCCACAAACCTCAGACATTTTTCTTTGGTGAACTCTAAGGTTGTGAAGATAGAAAAGCTGCACTTTTCCTGAAAATGTTGGAATTGTTAAACAAATATTAGTGTTTGATGTTAATGCTGCAATATTAAGAGGATTCAAATGTCAGGTTGATGTTTGGAAAACAACCATGTCAGTCTTCGCCACTGAGCGTGGGGATGGGAATTTAAATTTGGAAAAAATGAAATATTGGTTGAAAACAAGAGGAAATCATTACTGCCATAGTGACATAGTGAGAGAGGACGGATATCCATACAATCCATAAAAATGATTTAGACACGCATCTTCATTTAAACGTAATTGTGGTTCACGTGCTTCACTTAAAGATAGTTATGGATCATGTGTTTCATTGAAAGATAGTTGTGGTTCACGTGCTTCATTTAAGGGTAGTTGTGGTTCACTTGATTCATTTAAAGGTAGTTGTGGTTCATGTGCTTTATTTAAAGGTAGTTGTGGTTCACTTGATTCATTTAAAGTAGGGATGCACCGAAATGAAAATTCTTAGCCGAAACCGAAAACCGAAAATTAGGAAACCAAGGCCGAAAGCCGAAAACCGAAACACCGAAACACATTATGCCAATTATTAGTAACATTGGATTTATGGCTAACCTCACTAAAATCAAGGCATTGCTATTCAAAGAATAAATCAACTACAAAATTTGATTTGAAAATATTTATTTAGCACTGACATTACAGTAATGCATATTATAAAATAAAATTAGTGGTGGGCCGATAACGACGATAACGCTGACAACGGCCGACCACTAATTAAATTTAACTCGCTTGCAGACCGTTTTTATCTGAGAGGATAAATATTTGTATTTTATACGAGTTAAATTTAATTATAACTGACTGGCCTGAAAGATAAATATAAATTCTCTCATAAAAACGTGACGTGAGTTGCAACAACATTAAACAGCTCAGGTAAACACGCTTCTGAGAAATGTCGTCTGCTCGGCAAAACATAACGGGGCTCAATGTGCTCTATTAGCCTACGAAATCCCTACGACAGAGAACGGCTGATCGTCTAAACGAGTTCCATAATTTTTGGTGTAATGTCCTTTGCCTCGGCGCCATCACTGGAAAACTTTTTTGCTAGCCTTTATCCAAAAAAGCGCGTGCAGGTGGCGATTTTTGCTTGCGTCATAACAGCACATTGTTTCGGCCGTGTTGTTTCGGTGATGAAAGTATTTCGGCCGAAAACCGAAAATGCAAATTTAAGCCATTTCGGCCGAAAATTTTCGGTGGCCGAATTTTCGGTGCATCCCTAATTTAAAGGTAGTTGTGATTCACGTGCTTTATTTAAAGGTAGTTGTGGTTCACTTGATTCATTTAAAGGTAGTTGTGGTTCACGTGCTTTATTTAAAGGTAGTTGTGGTTCACTTGATTCATTTAGAGGTAGTTGTGGTTCATGTGTTTCGTTTAAAGGTAGTGGTTCACGTGCTTCATTTAAAGGTAGTTGTGGTTCACTTGATTCATTTAAAGGTACTTGTGGTTCACATGCTTTATTTAAAGGTAGTTGTGGTTCACTTGATTCATTTAAAGGTAGTTGTGGTTCACGTGCTTTATTTAAAGGTAGTTGTGGTTCACTTGATTCATTTAAAGGTAGTTGTGGTTTATGTGTTTTGTTTAAAGGTACACTGTATTCCCTGACAGTGTGGTGAACTCAAAAATTTTTCTATTTGTAAGCAAAACTGCAAAACAGTTTAAAACATTAAAGTTCATACAACGATATTCAAGTTTTAAGCTCAATAAGCTCAACATTTTCAAGTGAAGACAATCACTAAACTCATTGTTTTTCATTTAATATTTGCCGAGCGTCTGACGCAATGCGCTCCTGCATGCCTATTGGTTAAAACCATCTAATTAGCATACTGTGATTTTTGAACAAACATGGTGGACAGTGCGGCTGGTGCGGGAAAACTACACTCAAATCTAGTTATTTAGTTAACCCAGCATTAAGTTTTTGCGCTGTCTTAACTTTTTGTTATGTTTTAAGTTTAAATGAGTACTTATTTTTGAGTAATGACTGTCACTAACATTATAATTTATGAGTATCCAAAGTCACGCAGCGTCTGACATCACCAACATGCCCGGTCACAATGGCGGCGCGTCATGGCCTGGCGGTTAGGGAACTGGTCTTGTGACCGGAGGGTCGTGGGTTCGATTCCCAGACCTGAAGGCATGACTGAGGTGCCCCTGAGCAAGACCCTTAACCCTCAATTGCTCACTTGTATATAAAAAAATGAGATAAAATGTAAGTCGCTCTGGATACGAGCGTCTGCCAAATGCCATAAAAATGTAAAAAACAATGGTTAAGTATATCTTAAAAATTAAGATTTTCCTAAACTTATATATTTAATTTTAATTTTTTTTTTTTTTAAGTTAACTGTACTTAAAAATTACATGAACTTAAAATTTCTTAGGTAATCGGTTACAACAAAACTTTTGAGTTCAGTGAACTTGTTGGGTTTTACAGTGTAGTTGTGTTTCACATGCTTCATTTAAAGGTAGTTGTGGTTCACGTTTTTCTTTTAATGTTAGTTGTGGTATATCCAGATGTTGGCCACAGCCAGACATGTATGTCACCAGTTGTGGTTCACTTGATTCATTTAAAGGTAGTTGTGGTTCACGTGCTTTATTTAAAGGTAGTTGTGGTTCACATGCTTTATTTAAAGGTAGTTGTGGTTCACTTGATTCATTTAAAGGTAGTTGTGGTTCACGTGCTTTATTTAAAGGTAGTTGTGGTTCACGTTTTTCTTTTAATGTTAGTTGTGGTATATCCAGATGTTGGCCACAGCCAGACATGTATGTCACCAGTTGTGGTTCACTTGATTCATTTAAAGGTAGTTGTGGTTCACGTGCTTTATTTAAAGGTAGTTGTGGTTCACATGCTTTATTTAAAGGTAGTTGTGGTTCACTTGATTCATTTAAAGGTAGTTGTGGTTCACGTGCTTTATTTAAAGGTAGTTGTGGTTCACTTGATTCATTTAAAGGTAGTTGTGGTTCACGTTTTTCTTTTAATGTTAGTTGTAGTATATCCAGATGTTTGCCACAGCCAGACATGTATGTCACCAGTTGTGGTTCACGTGTTTCATTTAAAGGTAGTTGTGGTTCACTTGATTCATTTAAAGGTAGTTGTGGTTCACTTGATTCATTTAAAGGTAGTTGTGGTTCATGTGTTTCGTTTAAAGGTACTTGTGGTTCACGTGTTTCGTTTAAAGGTAGTTGTGGTTCATGTGTTTCATTTAAAGGTAGTTGTGGTTCACGTTTTTCTTTTAATGTTAGTTGTAGTATATCCAGATATTGGCCACAGCCAGACATGTATGTCACCAGTTGTGGTTCACGTGTTTCATTTAAAGGTAGTTGTGGTTCACTTGATTCATTTAAAGGAAGTTGTGGTTCACGTGTTTCGTTTAAAGGAAGTTGTGGTTCACGGATTCATTTAAAGGTAGTTGTGGTTCACGTTTTTCTTTTAATGTTAGTTGTGGTATATCCAGATGTTGGCCACAGCCAGACATGTATGTCACCAGTTGTGGTTCACGTGTTTCATTTAAAGGTAGTTGTGGTTCATGTGTTTCGTTTAAAGGTAATTGTGGTTCACGTGTTTCATTTAAAGGTAGTTGTGGTATATCCAGATGTTTGCCACAGCCAGACATGTATGTCACCAGTTGTGGTTCACGTGTTTCATTTAAAGGTAGTTGTGGTTCACGTGTTTCGTTTAAAGGTAGTTGTGGTTCACGTTTTTCGTTTAAAGGTAGTTGTGGTTCACGTGTTTCATTTAAAGGTAGTTGTGGTTCACGTGTTTCATTTAAAGGTAGTTGTGGTATATCCAGATGTTGGCCACAGCCAGACATGTATGTCACCAGTTGTGGTTCACGTGTTTCATTTAAAGGTAGTTGTGGTTCATGTGTTTCGTTTAAAGGTACTTGTGGTTCACGTGTTTCATTTAAAGGTAGTTGTGGTATATCCAGATGTTGGCCACAGCCAGACATGTATGTCACCAGTTGTGGTTCACGTGTTTCATTTAAAGGTAGTTGTGGTTCACGTGCTTCATTTAAAGGTACTTGTGGTTCACGTGTTTCATTTAAAGGTAGTTGTGGTTCACGTGCTTCATTTAAAGGTAGTTGTGGTTCACGTGTTTCATTTAAAGGTAGTTGTGGTTCATGTGCTTTATTTAAAGGTAGTTGTGGTTCACGTGATTCATTTAAAGGTAGTTGTGGTATATCCAGATGTTGGCCACAGCCAGACATGTATGTCACCAGTTGTGGTTCACGTGTTTCATTTAAAGGTAGTTGTGGTTCACGTGCTTCATTTAAAGGTAGTTGTGGTTCACGTGTTTCATTTAAAGGTAGTTGTGGTTCATGTGTTTCATTTAAAGGTAGTTGTGGTATATCCAGATGTTGGCCACAGCCAGACATGTATGTCATCCTGTTTTTCCATTAATGAAACATCACTTACTCTTCCACATTCGTTCTGCCTCAGTTGGAAATCAGCTGGAAATATGTTCATTAACAGATTAAGAGAAGTAAAAAATATGAATGGATTAGACTGAGCGTAATCTCATAGCAAGATTCTCTGTTGAAAATCCATGTGTTCTTTAATCACAATGCATAAGCATATAATATTATATCTAAAGTAATGGATAGTAATATATGAAACACTGCGGCTGGAGGAAGCTTGCCGTGATTCATATCATGGTGCAATTAAATACTGTGATTAAAGAAAAAGACAAGAGTCGCCATGAGAACCCGAAATGAGTGCGTACGAGAGTCATTTGGAAATCTCTGGCGCCCTGGATTCTGTAGCTGACGGCTGTGTCCTGCAGCTGCAGAGCGGGACAATGGAAGGAGTTTTGTCTGTTGTTAAAATATAAAAAATAAAATAAAACTTCTCTGCAAATTGGTTTCAGCACCAACTCTGGCAACCTGGCATGTGTCTGTCTAGAAAGGTGCGTCATAACACACTTATCTAAAGCGCTCAAGTGCCAGTAAATGTGAAGACTGTGATTCCAACTGAATTATGGTGCATACCAATATAGCATTTGTATCGATAGGCAGTAAGAAAGCGAGCTAGCAATGGTGTGTCCCATAAAAAAAAACTTGCACCACAGTTATGTTCCTCGTCTTCCATTAACTTCCTCTTGATTAACATTTCTGACTTAATTCATCTAGATGATTTGAACGTTTTAGTCTTCATTCCAGGCTTTTAGGCAATTGGAAGATTGCAGTCTTGCAGT
Source organism: Brachyhypopomus gauderio (assembly GCF_052324685.1). Taxonomy (NCBI): domain Eukaryota; kingdom Metazoa; phylum Chordata; class Actinopteri; order Gymnotiformes; family Hypopomidae; genus Brachyhypopomus; species Brachyhypopomus gauderio. The sequence goes on along the minus strand of NW_027507191.1, from coordinate 2,400 downwards.
CTTGCATGGTCTCTGAGTGTTAAGGTCGCGTGCCCTGTGTCTGGTTTGTAGTTAGCAGCACAGCGTTAGTCTAACGAGCCGCGTTTCATGTGTTGGGGTCGTTGGTGCTGTAGTGAGTGGCGAGGGCTTTAGCTGTGTTGGGTGTGTGTGGGTTGTCACACGCTTGGGTTCTTGGGTTCTGTTGCATCGTTACTTGTTGTGTTGCTAACATTTGTGGTGGGAGGGGAGGGGGGATTTTACTGAATACCAGGCCACCCTGGCTGGGGAAACAGGGCACCTATTATACCTCACAGCTGAGCTGTGGGCAGTGGGGCAGACTGGGTAAAAGCATGTATGTGTGCAAGCATACGTGTGTGTGTGTGTGTGTGTGTGTGTGTGTGTGTGTGTGTGGTTGTTGTTTGGGGTTGAAAGTGCAAGTGTTTTTTGGTTGTTTTTTTTAGTGTGCGTGTGTGTGCGTGTGTGTGCGTGTGTGTGTGTGTGTGTGTGTGTGTGTGTGTGTGTGTGTGTGTGTGTGTGTGTGTGTGTGTGTGTGTGTGTGTGTGTGTGTGTGTATGTGTTAATCAGGGTGTGTGCACACTTCAGCCTATCTGCCTTCCTCAGATCTTACATAAGGAGCTCACACTGGGCAGAGGGAGCACCATGCCCACATCCATAGCGTCTGCCAACTCCTCTCTCTCTCTCTCTCTCTCTCTCTCTCTCTCTCTCTCTCTCTCTCTCTCTCTCTCTCCCTCTCTCCCTCCTTCTCTCTTTCTTCCTCTCTCCCTCTGTCTCCCTCACTCCCTCTCTCTCCCCTCTCTCTCTCTTTCTCCCTCCTTCTCTCTTTCTCCCTCTCTCCCTCTGTCTCCCCCTCTCTCTCTTCTCCCTCTCTCCCTCTGTCTCCCCCTCTCTCTCTTTCTCTCTCCTCTCTCTCTCTCTATCTCCCTCCTTCTCTCTTTCTCCCTCTCTCCCTCTGTCTCCCCCTCTCTCTCTTCTCCCTCTCTCCCTCTGTCTCCCCCTCTCTCTCTTTCTCTCTCCTCTCTCTCTCTCTATCTCCCTCCTTCTCTCTTTCTCCCTCTCTCCCTCTGTCTCCCCCTCTCTCTTTCTCCATCACTCCCTCTCTCTACCCCTCCCTCCCCCCATCTCTCTCTCTTTCTCCCTCTCTCCCCTTCTCTCTCTCTCTCCCCTTCTCTCTCTCTGTCTCTCTCTCTCTTTCTCTCTCTCTCTCCCTCTGTCTCCCTCTCCCCTTCTCTCTCCCCCCCCTCCCCCCCCCCCCCCTCTCTCTCTCTCTCTGTGACTAATAAGCTCACGTATCAGGTCATGTGATGTTACCTGCCTACACGACCAGCATGTTGCTCTCGCTGGCGTGAGATTCAGAGTGTGAGAGCGACACCAGGGACGTGAGTCACCTGGCAGGGCCCGGGTTCCTGTTCACACAGAACCAAACGGGCCTGTGGCACGGGCCACAGTGAACACGGGCCCACCGAGCCGCCACGGCGGTGATCAGCCTCTCCGACTCCAGCTCGACACGAGACGACATCTGAGACTCCAATGTCACCGTCGCCGTTGCACGTCACCGAAGTCGTGAAAGACGTCAGTCACTATGGCAACATGGCTCAGGGGCAACTCGTTAAACTCCTGTCGAGCTCCTGTTCGCTGTCGGGTCGTTGTTCCGCCCTGGAAGGGCTACGCACTGCTCGAAGCGTGCAGGACTGTAAGGGGCATGGCGGGACTGTAGGGGCATGGCGGGACTGTATGGGGCATGGTGGGACTGTAGGGGCATGGTGGGACTGTATGGGGCATGGTGGGACTGTAGGGGCATGGCGGGACTGTATGGGGCATGGCGGGACTGTATGTGGCATGGCGGGACTGTATGGGGCATGGCGGGACTGTAGGGGCATGGTGGGACTGTATGGGGCATGGTGGGACTGTATGGGGCATGGTGGGACTGTAGGGGCATGGCGGGACTGTAGGGGCATGGCGGGACTGTATGGGGCATGGTGGGACTGTAGGGGCATGGCGGGACTGTAAGGGGCATGGCGGGACTGTAGGGGCATGGCGGGACTGTATGGGGCATGGTGGGACTGTAGGGGCATGGTGGGACTGTATGGGGCATGGTGGGACTGTAGGGGCATGGCGGGACTGTATGGGGCATGGCGGGACTGTATGTGGCATGGCGGGACTGTATGGGGCATGGCGGGACTGTAGGGGCATGGTGGGACTGTATGGGGCATGGTGGGACTGTATGGGGCATGGTGGGACTGTAGGGGCATGGCGGGACTGTAGGGGCATGGCGGGACTGTATGGGGCATGGTGGGACTGTAGGGGCATGGCGGGACTGTATGGGGCATGGTGGGACTGTAGGGGCATGGCGGGACTGTATGGGGCATGGTGGGACTGTAGGGGCATGGCGGGACTGTATGG